>NW_025920762.1:0-25946 GCF_902686445.1 Sciurus carolinensis | reverse complement strand
TTCATTGATTTCAGCCCTGAGTTTAGCTATTTCCTGTCTTCTACTACTTTTGGTGTTGGTCTGTTCTTCTTTTTCTAGTCCTTTGAGCTGTAAGTGTTAGGTCATTTATTTTTTGAGTTTTACTTCTTTTATTAAATGTGCTCCATGAAATAAATTTTCCTCTAAATACTGCTTTCATAGTGTCCCAGAGATTTTGATATGAGGTTTCTTTGTTCTCATGTACCTCTAATAATTTTTTAATTTCCTTCCTAATATCTTCTGTTATCCATTCATCATATAATAGCATATTGTTTAATCTCCAGGTATTGTAGTAGTTTCTGTTTTTTACTCTTTCATTTACTTCTAACTTCAATCCATTATAATCTGATAGAATACAAGGTAGTGTCTCTATCTTCTTGTATTTGCTGACATTAGCTTTTTGGCATAATACATGGTCTATTTTAGAGAAGGATCCATGTGCTGCTGAGAAGAAAGTGTATTCGCTCTTGGTTGGATGGTATATTCTATAAATGTCTGTTAAGTCTAAATTATTGATTGTGTTATTGAGATCCATGGTTTCTTTGTTCAATTTTTGTTTGGAACATCTGTCCAGTGGTGAGAGAGATGTGTTAAATCACCTAGCATTATTGTGTTATGGTCTATTTGGTTTCTAAAATTGAGAAGGTTTTGTTTAACATACATGGATGAGCGACTGTTTGGGGCATAGATATTTATGATTGTTATATCTTGCTGATTTATGCTTCCCTTAAGCAGTATGATATGTCCTTCTTTATCCCTTCTGACTAACCTTGGCTTGAAGTCCACATTATCTGAAATGAGGATGGGTACTCCAGCTTTTTTGCTGAGTCCATGTGCATGGTATGTTTTTCCCCATCCTTTCACCTTTAGTCTATGGGTATCTCTTTCTATGAGATGAGTCTCTTGCAGGCAGCATATTGTTGGATTTTTCTTTTTAATCCAATCTGCCAGTCTGTGTCTTTTGATTGATGAATTCAGGCCATTAACATTCAGGGTTATTTTTTTTTCTTTCTTTTTTTTTAATTTTTTTTATTGTAAACAAATGGGATACATGTTGTTTCTCTGTCTGTACATGGCATAAAGGCATACCATTTGTGTAATCATAAATTTACATAGGGTAATGTTGTTTGATTCATTCTGCCATTTTTTCCCTTCCCCCCTCCCCTTCCACCCTTCCCCTCCATCTATACAGTCCTTCCTTCCTCCATTCCTGCCCCCCTCCCTAAACCCAACTCCAACCCCAACACTAACCTTTCCCACCCCCCATTATGTGTCATCATCCACTTATTAGCGATATCATTCTTCCTTTGGTTTTTTGAGATTGTCTCATCTCACTTAGCATGATATTCTCCAGTTTCATCCATTTGCCTGCAAATGCCATAATTTTATCATTCTTTATGTCTGAGTAATATGCCATTGTATATATATGCCACAGATTCTTTATCCATTCATCAACTGAAGGGAATCTAGGTTGGTTCCACAATCTGGCTATTCTGAACTGAGCAGCTATGAACATTGATGTGGCTGTATCTCTGTAATATGCTGATTTTAAGTCCTTTGGGTATAGGCCAAGGATTGGGATAGCTGGGTCAAATGGTGTTTCCATTCCAAGGTTTCTAAGGAGTCTCCACACTGCTTTCCAGAGTGGCTGCACTAATTTGCAGCCCCACAAGTAACGTAAGAGTGTACCTTTCTCCCCACATCCTCGCCAACACCTGTTGTTGCTTGTATTCTTGATAATTGCCATTTTAATTGGGGTGAGATGGAATCTTAGGGTGGTTTTGATTTGCATTTCTCTTATTACTAGAGATGTTGAACATTTTTCCATATGTTTGTTGATTGCTTGTATATCTTCTTCTGTGAAGTGTCTATTCATTTCCTTAGCCCATTTGTCAGTTGGATTATTTACATTCTTGGTGTAGAGTTTTTTGAGTTCTATATAGATTCTGGAGATTAGCGCTCTATCTGAAGTATGATTGGCAAAGATTTTCTCCCACTATGTAGGCTCTTTATTCGCATTGCTGATAGTTTCCTTTGCTGAGAGAAAGCTTTTTAGTTTGAATCTATCCCAGTTATTAATTCTTGCTTTTATTTCTTGTGCTATGGGAGTCCTGTTGAGGAAGTCTGGTCCTAAGCCGACATGTTGAAGCTCTGGACCTACTTTTTCTTCTATAAGATACAAGGTCTCTGGTCTGATTCCGAGATCCTTAATCCATTTTGAGTTGAGTTTCGTGCATGGTGAGAGATATGGGTTTTGTTTCATTCTGTTGCATATGGATTTCCAATTCTCCCAGCACCATTTGTTGAAGAGGCTATCTTTTCTCCATTGCATATTTTTGGCCCCTTTGTCTAGTATGAGAAAATTGCATTTATTTGGGTTTGTGTCCTGTGTCCTCTATTCTGTACCGTTGATCCCCCTTTCTATTTTGGTACCAATACCATGCTGTTTTTGTTACTATTGCTTTGTAGTAGAGTTGAAGATCTGGTATTGCGATACCCCCTGCTTCACTCTTTCTGCCAAGGATTGCTTTAGCTATTCTGGTTTTTTATTCTTCCAGATGAATTTCATAATTCCTTGCTCTATTTCTGTAAGGTACATCACTGGGATTTTAATTGGAATTGCATTGAATCTGTATAGAACTTTTGGTAGTATGGCCATTTTGACAATATTAATTCTTCCTATCAAAGAACATGGGAGATCTTTCCATCTTCTAAGGTTCTCTTGAATTTCTTTCTTTAGTGTTCTGTAGTTCTCATTGTAGAGGTCTTTCACCTCTTTTGTGAGATTGATTCCCAAATACTTCATTTTTTTGAAGCTATTGTGAATGGGGTAGTTTTCCTAATTTCTCTTTCTGAAGATTCATCACTTATGTATAAAAATGCCTTAGATTTATGTGCATTGATCTTATATCCCGCTACTTTACTGAATTCACTTATGAGATCTAAAAGTTTTCTGGTGGAATTTCCTGGTTCCTCTAAGTATACAATCATATCATCAGCAAATAGGGATAGTTTGGGTTCTTCTTTTCGTATTCGTATCCCTTTAATTTCTTTGGTCTGTCTAATTGCTCTGGCTAGAATTTCAAGGACGATATTGAATAGAAATGGTGAAAGAGGGCATCCCTGCCTTGTTCCAGTTTTTAGAGGGAATGCTTTCAGTTTTTCACCATTAGAATGATATTAGCCATGGGCTTAGCATAGATGTCCTTTACAATGTTAAGGAATGTTCCCAGTATCCCTATTTTTTCTAGTGTTTTGAGCATGAAGGGGTGCTGTATTTTATCAAATTCTTTCTCTGCATCTATTGAAATAATCATGTGATTCTTGACTTTAAGTCTATTGATATGGTGAATGACATTTATTGATTTCCTGATGTTGAACCAACCTTGCATCTCTGGGATGAAACCCACTTGATCATGGTACACTATCTTTTTAATGTGTTTTTGTATGTGATTTACTAACATTTTGTTCAGAATTTTTGCGGCAATGTTCATTAAGGATATTGGTCTGAAATTTTCTTTCCTCGATGTGTCTCTTTCTGGTTTAGGTATCAGGGTAATATTGGCTTCATAGAATGAGTTTGGGAGGAATCCCTCTTCTTCTATTTTATGGAATACTTTGAGAAGTATTGGAATGAGCTCTTCTTTAAAGGTTTTGTAGAACTTGGCTGAGAACCCATCTGGTCCTGGACTTTTCTTTGTTGATAGGCTTTTGATGACTTCTTCTATTTCATTACTTGAAATTGGTCTATTTAAATTGTGTATGTCCTCCTCGTTCAGTTTAGGCAATTCATATGTCTCTAGAAACCTGTTGATGTCTTCGATATTTTCTATTTTGTTGGAGAATAGATTTTCAAAATAGCTTCTAATTATGTATTGTATTTCAGTCTTGTCTCTTGGATATTTCCTTGTTCATTCCGAATTTTAGTGATTTGGGTTTTCTCTCGTCTTCTCTTTGTTAGTGTGGCTAATGTTTTATAAATTTTGTTTATTTTTTCGAGGAACCAAATTTTTATTTTGTCAATTTTTTGTATTGTGTCTTTTGTTTCAATTTCATTGATTTCAGCCCTGAGTTTAGCTATTTCCTGTCTTCTACTACTTTTGGTGTTGGTCTGTTCTTCTTTTTCTAGTCCTTTGAGCTCTAAGTGTTAGGTCATTTATTGTTTGAGTTTTACTTCTTTTATTAAATGTGCTCCATGAAATAAATTTTCCTCTAAATACTGCTTTCATAGTGTCCCAGAGATTTTGATATGAGGTTTCTTTGTTCTCATTTACCTCTAAGGATTTTTAAATTTCCTTCCTAATATCTTCTGTTATCCATTCATCATATAATAGCATATTGTTTAATCTCCAGGTATTGTAGTAGTTTCTGTTTTTTACTCTTTCATTTACTTCTAACTTCAATCCATTATAATCTGATAGAATACAAGGTAGTGTCTCTATCTTCTTGTATTTGCTGACATTAGCTTTTTGGCATAATATATGGTCTATTTTAGAGAAGGATCCATGTGCTGCTGAGAAGAAAGTGTATTCGCTCTTGGTTGGATGGTATATTCTATAAATGTCTGTTAAGTCTAAATTATTGATTGTGTTATTGAGATCCATGGTTTCTTTGTTCAATTTGTGTTTGGAACATCTGTCCAGTGGTGAGAGAGATGTGTTAAAATCACCTAGCATTATTGTGTTATGGTCTATTTGGTTTCTAAAATTGAGAAGGATTTGTTTAACATACATGGATGAGCGACTGTTTGGGGCATAGATATTTATGATTGTTATATCTTGCAGATTTATGCTTCCCTTAAGCAGTATGATATGTCCTTCTTTATCCCTTCTGACTAACTTTGGCTTGAAGTCCACATTATCTGAAATGAGGATGGGTACTCCAGCTTTTTTGCTGAGTCCATGTGCATGGTATGTTTTTCCCCATCCTTTCACCTTTAGTCTATGGGTATCTCTTTCTATGAGATGAGTCTCTTGCAGGCAGCATATTGTTGGATTTTTCTTTTTAATCCAATCTGCCAGTCTGTGTCTTTTGATTGATGAATTCAGGCCATTAACATTCAGGGTTATTTTTTTTTTCTTTCTTTTTTTTTAATTTTTTTTATTGTAAACAAATGGGATACATGTTGTTTCTCTGTCTGTACATGTCATAAAGGCATACCATTTGTGTAATCATAAATTTACATAGGGTAATGTTGTTTGATTCATTCTGCCATTTTTTCCCTTCCCCCCTCCAATTCCCACCCTTCCCCTCCATCTATACAGTCCTTCCTTCCTCCATTCCTGCCCCCCTCCCTAAACCCAACTCCAACCCCAACACTAACCTTTCCCACCCCCCATTATGTGTCATCATCCACTTATTAGCGATATCATTCTTCCTTTGGTTTTTTGAGATTGGCTCATCTCACTTAGCATGATATTCTCCAGTTTCATCCATTTGCCTGCAAATGCCATAATTTTATCATTCTTTATGTCTGAGTAATATTCCATTGTATATATATGCCACAGATTCTTTATCCATTCATCTACTGAAGGGCATCTAGGTTGGTTCCACAATCTGGCTATTCTGAACTGAGCAGCTATGAACATTGATGTGGCTGTATCTCTGTAATATGCTGATTTTAAGTCCTTTGGGTATAGGCCAAGGATTGGGATAGCTGGGTCAAATGGTGTTTCCATTCCAAGTTTTCTAAGGAGTCTCCACACTGCTTTCCAGAGTGGCTGCACTAATTTGCAGCCCCACAAGCAATGTAAGAGTGTACCTTTCTCCCCACATCCTCGCCAACACCTGTTGTTGCTTGTATTCTTGATAATTGCCATTCTAATTGGGGTGAGATGGAATCTTAGGGTGGTTTTGATTTGCATTTCTCTTATTACTAGAGATGTTGAACATTTTTCCATATGTTTGTTGATTGCTTGTATATCTTCTTCTGTGAAGTGTCTATTCATTTCCTTAGCCCATTTGTCAGTTGGATTATTTACATTCTTGGTGTAGAGTTTTTTGAGTTCTATATAGATTCTGGAGATTAGCGCTCTATCTGAAGTATGATTGGCAAAGATTTTCTCCCACTATGTAGGCTCTTTCTTCGCATTGCTGATAGTTTCCTTTGCTGAGAGAAAGCTTTTTAGTTTGAATCTATCCCAGTTATTAATTCTTGCTTTTATTTCTTGTGCTATGGGAGTCCTGTTGAGGAAGTCTGGTCCTAAGCCGACATGTTGAAGCTCTGGACCTACTTTTTCTTCTATAAGATACAGAGGTCTCTGGTCTGATTCCTGAGATCCTTAATCCATTTTGAGTTGAGTTTCGTGCATGGTGAGAGATATGGGTTTAGTTTCATTCTGTTGCATATGGATTTCCAATTCTCCCAGCACCATTTGTTGAAGAGGCTATCTTTTCTCCATTGCATATTTTTGGCCCCTTTGTCTAGTATGAGAAAATTGCATTTATTTGGGTTTGTGTCTGTGTCCTCTATTCTGTACCGTTGATCCCCCTTTCTATTTTGGTACCAATACCATGCTGTTTTTGTTACTATTGCTTTGTAGTAGAGTTGAAGATCTGGTATTGCGATACCCCCTGCTTCACTCTTTCTGCCAAGGATTGCTTTAGCTATTCTGGTTTTTTATTCTTCCAGATGAATTTCCTAATTCCTTGCTCTATTTCTGTAAGGTACATCACTGGGATTTTAATTGGAATTGCATTGAATCTGTATAGCACTTTTCGTAGTATGGCCATTTTGACAATATTAATTCTTCCTATCCAAGAACATGGGAGATCTTTCCATCTTCTAAGGTTCTCTTGAATTTCTTTCTTTAGTGTTCTGTAGTTCTCATTGTAGAGGTCTTTCACCTCTTTTGTGAGATTGATTCCCAAATACTTTCATTTTTTTGAAGCTATTGTGAATGGGGTAGTTTTCCTAATTTCTCTTTCTGAAGATTCATCACTTATGTATAAAAATGCCTTAGATTTATGTGCATTGATCTTATATCCCGCTACTTTACTGAATTCACTTATGAGATCTAAAAGTTTTCTGGTGGAATTTCCTGGTTCCTCTAAGTATACAATCATATCATCAGCAAATAGGGATAGTTTGAGTTCTTCTTTTCCTATTCGTATCCCATTAATTTCCTTGGTCTGTCTAATTGCTCTGGCTAGAATTTCAAGGACGATATTGAATAGAAGTGGTGAAAGAGGGCATCCCTGCCTTGTTCCAGTTTTTAGAGGGAATGCTTTCAGTTTTTCACCATTAGAATGATATTAGCCATGGGTTTAGCGTAGATGGCCTTTACAATGTTAAGGAATGTTCCCAGTATCCCTATTTTTTCTAGTGTTTTGAGCATGAAGAGGTGCTGTATTTTATCAAATGCTTTTTCTGCATCTATCGAAATAATCATGTGATTCTTGACTTTAAGTCTATTGATATGGTGAATGACATTTATTGATTTCCTGATGTTGAACCAACCTTGCATCCCTGGGAAGAAACCCACTTGATCATGGTGCACTATCCTTTTAATATGTTTTTGTATGTGATTTGTATTGAGATATGATTTGTATTCCTGGTCATTTGGTTCATATTTAAAATTTTATTTATTTATTTATTTATTTTTTGACACATCTTGGTTCCTCCTTTATTTGACAGTTCCTTTAGGGTAATTCCTCCCTTTGTTGATATGCTTCTTTGTTTTTTATCTCTTCCTCATGAAATATTTTGCTGAGAATGTTCTGTAATGTCGGCTTTCTTTTTGTAAATTCTTTTAGCTTTTCTTTATCATGGAATGATTTTATTTCATCGTCATATTTGAAGGTAAGTTTTGCTGGGTATAAGATTCTTGGTTGGCATCCATTTTCTTTCAGAGTTTGAAAAATGTTGTTCCAGGTCCTTCTACCTTTTAGGGTCTGGATTGAAAAATCTGCTGATATCCGTATTGGTTTCCCCCTGAATGTAATTTGGTTCTTTTCTCTCACAGCCTTTAAAATTCTGTCTTTATTTTGTATGTTCGGTATTTTCATTATCATGTGCCTTGGTGTGGGTCTGTTGTAATTTTGTGTATTTGGAGTCCTATAAGCCCCTTGGACTTGATTTTCCATTTCATTCTTCAGATTTGGGAAATTTCCTGATATTATTTCATTGAATAGATTTTTCATTCCTTTGGTTTGTTTCTCTAAGCCTTCCTCAATCCCAATAATTCTCAAATTTGGCCTTTTCATGATATCCCATAGTTCTTGCAGATTCTGTTCATGATTTCTCACCATCTTCTCTCTTTGTTCAACTTTGTTTTGAGGTTAAATATTTTGTCTTCAATATCTGAAGTTCTGTCTTCCATGTGTTCTATCCTATTGGTTATGCTTTCTATGGAGTTCTTAATTTGGCTTATTGTTTCCTTCATTTCAAGGATTTCTGTTTGGTTTTTTTTCAATATCTCTAACTCTTTCTTGAAATGATCTTTTGCTTCCTGAATTTGCTCTGTTAACTGTCAATTGGTGTGATCATTCAATGCCTGCATTTGCTCTTTCATCTCATCATTTGCTTCCCTAATCATTTTAATTATGTACATTCTGAACTCCCTTTCTGTCATTTCTTCTGCCTTGCTGCTCTTGGATTTTATTGATGTAACATCTAGATTTTTTGGGGGCATTTTCTTTCCTTGTTTTCTCATATTGTTCAGTAATCAGTGGGTCATTAAGATATTGCAGATTTCCTCTATCCACTTATAATGTCCCTGAAGATTGCTAGTATATCCCCTCTTATCCTTCAGTAGCCTGAAGTCTTGGAGGAAGTTGATAATGTGGAGCTCCACGAAGAAGCTGCCTCTCTAGGTGTGGTGATCCCTTAGGTGGTGTATATTCCCTGCTAGTGGGCAGAGGTGCCTCCACTTGTTGACCAATGGTCATCCAACGGGGAACTAGGCTGCGGGCTGAGGCAAGGCCTGTTTGTGCCTGTGTCTCTGGTTTTACTGTCCACTCGCCTCTTCCTCTGGCAACCACCTGTGGCTCTGATGCAGTCACTCCTAGACCAAGCGACTCGCCGCACTTCTCCTCTTCCTCCGGGCAACCCCCCTGTGTTCAGATGCGGTCGTTCTGGATTCAAACAGCTTGCCACGCAGCTCCTCCTCTGGCAACCGCCTGTAGCTCTGATGCTGTCACTCCTAGACCAAGCGACCCACCATGCTCCTCCTCCAGGCAGGCCACCAGTGTTCAGGAGCGGTTGTTCTGAGTTCAAACAGCTCGCCACACAGGTCCTCCTCTGTCAACTGTCTGTGGCTCTGATGCAGTCACTCCTAGATCAAGCGACCCTCTGCACTTCTCCTCTTCCTCCAGGCAGCCCCCCAGTGTTCAGAAGCGGTCGTTCTGAGTTCAAACAGCTCGCCACACATCTCCTCCTCAGGCAGCCACCCAGAGCCCCAGTGGTTGCTCTGAGTCCAAGCGCTGTGCTGAGCCGCCTCCTCTACGATGATCCCAGTTGTCCGTGTTTACCACTCCAGCAGGGGGAGGGGCGTTTCACCGAACAACTCTACTTCACAAAGTTCCCTGCTTTCCGGGGCTACCGCCCCATCCAGGAAGCCTCCCCAACTGGAGAGACTCACCTGGCGGCTTTGAGTTGGTCCCAAGTCTCTCACTATCTCCTCTTTTGAATCTTGTGTCCTGGAGCAACATGAAATGCAGCCGCCCTCTAGTCCGCCATCTTGAAAAACCTGGTTAGTATTTTTGATAGGGAGTGTCCAGGAGTAGGCAGAGTGGGTAAAAAATGAATTGATTGTGGTTATAAATGCTGGGGATTCAGGTTTGAATTAACCCAACAGTCTTCTTACATAATAATGGCCTGAGAATATAATGTGTCCAAGATTTTCTTGCCTCTCCTCCTTCCCCAGGCTACCATGGATCATTGATAAATTTCTCTGGTCAGAGTTGATCCAGAACACTTTTCTTGCTTACAAAGACTGAGGGAAATCTTTCTCTCATGATACCCACCAGGATGGCAGGTTTTGACATGCAATTAAAGCTTCTGGCAGTATTGTTTTAAATATGAAACTATAACCTTGTTAGAAAGTGATTGGTTTTGTCTTGGGATGATTTTCCTGCAAAGTGCTCCACAAAGCCATACTAGAAGAGGAAAGGATACAAAAAGGAATGTGATCAGTGCTTTTTTTGCAGACATTGGTTCTTGAAAAATTACTCTTAGGACAAAGTCAGTGAACAGTGTGAAGTTTCTTCTTATCATTGAAATTTTTAATATTTTTTTCTGCAAAATAGCCTTTATCCTTGAGTGGTTGAACCTTTTAGTCATTATATGCATAGAACATGGTGACCTCTAGTGTCTCTGCAGTATTGGAGCAGCCTAATTACTCCCTAAATAAATCAATATGCCCTAGATGCAGGGAAGCATATCTGTGTTTCAAATTCATGGGAGGATGAGGCAGGCTGATGTCAGGTTTCCAGTCAGTTGGGGAATTTACAAACCCCCTGTCTTCACAATTAAAAAAAGATCTAATATTTGCAGTATATACATGTCCCTGGGAATGATCACCAGGCTGACACAATAATACAATGTTTCAAACAGGATAAGCATTCACCAAAAATTAAGCTTAATTTAAAATTATAATTGTGAAAATAAAATGATATGATTATTATAAATGTTCCTTTTTATTTGGATAGATTTTTTACTCTAACAGTTTTAGGTAATTAATGTAAACCTATGCATTCATTAGCAGAGTCACATTTGCACATGTCACCAGTAGAAGAGCAGGAGAGGATGATGGCACAAAAAATACCCTGCAGCAGGTACATAAATGTGTCAATTTAAATTCCTGGTCTCTCTCTCTTCCTTGTTTCCAGAAGGTAAATTAGATCAAATGAAATGAACTCATGGAATACTGTTTTGGGAATCAAGCATTATAACTTAACACTTAAATGTAAAAATTTTAACTAGACATCAACATGACAATCATATTAGAAATTATAGAAGCTTAATGGCAAACTGTATCCTAGCAATTGAGGCAGTCATTTGAATATTGTTTGTTTTCTTCCATGTTACTTCCTTATATGATAAGAAATTAATTTGAGACTTAGGAAGAAACAGTTGAAAGTAGGAAAATACATAACTGAAATGGCCAATGAACACATTCAATGTTAAAAGACCATCATTCCCAAAAGCTCAAAATTTAATTTTTGAATTACAGTTACCCATGCCTGTGTTCAAGATTTCATTCTCCCTTGACAATAGACTTAAATCAAACTCACAAGTGCCTACTAATGTAATCAGAAACAACTTTATACTTCTTTTTTTTTATGTCAGAAATCAATAAATTACTAAACATGTTTATCCTACCTCTTCAGTGGATATTAGAAAGAAGAACTTGGACGAAGTTATTGGGAACTTGTGAAATTTTGGTGGTATCTTAATGACTCCTTTACTCCTGTTTTGCACGCATTCAAATGAATTTCTCTTCCACTGGCATTTGTGTGTACTTTTAATGTGTAGATTTATCTTTGGGACATGTTTCAAAGACTTTGAAACACAATACCTAAAATTGGTATTTCATAATTCTGTGAGCTTTCAGATCACTTTTCTTTGGATTGCCATAGCTAAATTCTTTAGGCTTTATCATGTTTTCCATAGATATGGAACCTCTATCTTCACACAGGAGTGGAAAAAGAAATTTGATGTTGGGTAAGCCAGAGGATACAGGAAAAGAAATCTCACCAGAATCCCTTATGGGTATGAAAAACAACAACCATATATGTATTACCTGTTATTCTAAACCATATCTGAGCTAATTAGTTCAGAAACTATCTCTGGTGACAAAAGAAGCATACTTTCCCTGGAATATCATCAGCACTATAGAGTTACTAATTGTAAGAAAAATGAGGAACATAATACTTACCTATAATTAAATAAATTAAATAATTTGGTTAGGTTTAACAGATGATATGTCCTGCATCAATTTTACTTCAGCTTTGTCATTGAAATCTTCAGGTTTCTTCTTTCCTCCTCTGTGTACATATCACTCTGCTCTCCAGCATTCTGCATCTTGACATTGAATATATACCAATGTCTTTGTTTTAATGGTCATTTCAAAATGGTTTTACCATTGGATACTTCACTGTGAATTTTACAGAACCTATGTTCCTGATTTTGTTTATTACTTTTGAGCCTTGTGGCTTTACACAACACATATATCATTTATTTACTGATTTCCTGTGAAATTAATCCATTATTTACAGGAACTTAACATTTCCAGAAATTTTGAGTAAGTATTATAAATCAAGGATATACTTGCATACTTGCACATAGCAATAAATTATTTGCTCATATTTTTATGACATGTTTTATTTGCTTATGTACTTCTCAGTGGTGGGTACTGGCTTAGATCCTTTTGCATTCTAAGCAGTTGCTCTCCCATAGAGCCTCTTCCATAGACTTCCCTGATTGTGTTGTGGTATTGTATGTCCAAGTTTCAGAACAATGTCCACCATGGTCTTATAAGATCTCTCTCTTTATTGGAATATATTGCCATAGGAGAAACTATATGGTAAATCAAAGAAACATTCACATTTGCTGCATTTTATTATACAAAAATTTGAAACCTTCAGATACACTGGGCAGAATCTCATTTTCCTTTGACTCAGCTTCTTTCTTTCTTCTTTTAACCTTGATTCTACACAAGTCACTAAATTTTTTTCTGTCCTCTATTTCTGGAAACATTCCCTCCAATCAGGCCTGCATCAGCTTCCTAGTGCCCTGCTGCCTTCTCACTGTTCATCTCCATTCATGCCCATACCTCTCTGTTCACCTGCTCACATAGCATTGACATTGGTCCTGCTGTTCATTCATATACTGTACATAATGACCACCAGCTCTCTTTAAAACTTGGATGTTCAAGCATCTTACATTTGCTGTAAATCTTTTATAATACAAATTTTGCATCACTCTGTCTCTTGTTCCCTCTCTGCCTGCAACATCTTCTGGAAGTTCTCTTTCCCAATCGCTATATCATTAGAGAAACACCTTCCATTTAAAATCTTTTCTATGTACAGCCTTTCATGTTCTCAGCATTTCCTGTCTCTAGCTGATAAATTTAATTTTGAAGTCTCCATTCATCTCCATCTAGAAAAGACTGTTATTCCTCCCTGTATATTTTATCTCCATTAGCTCTTACCACACACTCAAATATGAGGGGAAATAAGTAAAACTCTTGACAGTAAAGTGATGTAAAAGTGGTGTCCCCAAGTCCAGGAATTGATGGGCTAGGCAGGAAAAGGAATGCTTTACAGGTCACATGTTGATTATTACTCTGTATGGAAGCTTTAAATATCTGAGGTAGCCCTAGGGAAAGAACAAGAAGCTCATGTCAAAAATAACAGCAATAATCATGGCAATTTCATGAGATAGTGATTGACCTTGAGTGGATCAACCTTTGAGTTATTATAGGCCTTGTACATGGTGGCACCTACTACCTCCACTTGTGCTGCTCTGAAGTATGCAATCAGTAAAATTACACCTCAATGATGTCTATATGTACTGGGTTCAGAGTGCACACCTGTATTGCCGGTACTTAAGGGGAAGAGGCAGGCCCCTGTCAGGTTGCCAGCAAATATGGGAATTTACAAACACTGTCTCTAAGACATAGGGTTTAAAGAAATTGCTATAGTACTTGACAAGGATACACATGTCCCTGCATAAAGTGCACAGCCCCACACACTAACTGCAATAAAGTATTCAAATTATAGATATACTCACCTAAAATTATGCTTAATTTAAAAATATCATTGGGAAAATAAATTTTTAATATTATAGCTACTGTTCCTTTTTACTTGGATAAGTTGTCATTCAAATTATTTTCTAGGTAGTTTAATTAAATCTGCATTTTTCCACAGAGTCACATTTGGACATGTCATCAGAGGAAGAGAAGGAGAGGCTTGATGGTACTGGATTTAACCATCAAAAGGTATGCACATGTGTCAATTTAAATTCCTGATTACTTCCCTTTTTGTGCCCTGAAGATGAATTAGGCCAAAATAAATGGTCTCATAGGATATTCTTTGGGCCTCCAAACCTTGTCATTTAATATTTACATATAAAATATTTAACTCATCATGGTCATAAAAATAATTTTATAAATCAAACTGGATTAAGATAAACTTCATGCAAGCATTTGTACTGATATTTTTGATTAATGATTATTTTCATTTTTGTGACATCTTAAATTGTGATTGATAAATAGGAGACTTAGGAATAAGCAGTTTAAATTGGGAACAGACACAATCCAATGACCACTGAACCCATTCATGTAAAAACAACTTTATTCCCAAAGGCTCAACATTGTCTTTCACATTACCTGTCATCAGTGCCAAGGTTAAAGACATTATTCTCCATGATTTCCACTCTCTTGATCATGGAAGAAAACAGGCTTAATCAGACACAAACCTGCCTCTTCAGAGCATCATACCCACATTCACGATGCTTACTTTTCTGCTAATTTACAAACTGTACCTCCCTATATATATCCTTTCCCTGCAAGAATGCAATAAAATAATTAAACATATTTACCTTACCTCTTTTACATGATGTTTTCTAAAGATTTTGGATACAATTATTGGGATATAGTGAAATTTTGGAGGTATCTTTTTGTCTCCTGTTCTCATTTTGTTTCTCTCTTACATGTGTAAGTAGGTGGAGGATCTGTATGCATTTGACTGGATTTCTCTTCCACTGTTACACTTGGATTCTTTTAATGTGCAGGTTTATCATGAGGATGTATCCTTGGCAGGGTTTATTTATATCTGAGTATCACTTCTGAAAAAGTACATGTTTTGTGTGCTACTTTCTTTCACCTGTATGTCTTCATGGGGAGAAAATAGACTCCAATGATGATCACAGTTTAAAGCAAAACATTTATCATCATAAATAAAATATATATTTCAAGTTATCTCAAAAATCCAATGACCACTGAACCCATTCATGTAAAAACAACTTCATTCCCAAAGGCTCAACATTGTCTTTCACATTGCCTGTCATCAGTGCCAAGGTTAAAGACATTATTCTCCATGATTTCCACTGTCTTGATCATGGAAGAAAACAGGCTTAAAAACACAAAAAAATGAAGAGAATTGAGAAAACACAGCTTAATCTGGATGGCATAGGACAGTGTCTCCTATGGAAAGTATTATTATTGCAAAAAAATAATGCTCTAATTTACAATTCCAAAGACTTCACAACTATTAAAATGGAGATGTCTAAAGTGTGGTGATGAGATATATATGCAATCATTGTTTTTTTCCAGAGTGATTCTGAGCAACATGCAGAGAGGTATGCTTCTTTTATATCTGGTGAGTTCCATCCCAGCACAAAGAAGAGAATAAAAGGACATGTACAAGGTAAGAACCACATAGGATACAAAATATATTGGAAAGAATATTACCAAAAAAATATGGGCAGTAGTATATTGTAATTGTTCAAGAAATGTGCCTGTTAAATAGCTGGCAAATAAAGGAAGATAAGGAGTTGTATATCATATTAGGTATCAGACACAGGTTTAATTAGGTATATTGCTAAAGGAAGTGAATTTTGAGTTAGATTTAATAAATGCTTTCATCATCGGTAAATTTGAAATAAGGAACAGGAGAGATTATGAGGGATAGAATAACAAGAAATGCAGTAAGTACACCAAATCAAAAATGAAAAAAATTGAGTGGTATTCAGGAGAAAGTGGAAATTCAAGCAACATATGAGAAGGGAACAGAGCAGGTTTTCAAAATGTGGGATGCATTTGTGAGTTTCAGCTTCCAAAAATGAATGAAGGGGAAAGTAATGTTTCCCAAAATTGGTGACTTATTCACAGTTTGAAATTAATTGAGGAGTAAAAACCTGATCCCTCAAAGATAAGTTAATTTACCATAAATGAGTAGGAAAGTATAGAAATTAATGACATGCAACATATTGCTACTCCTTACATAATATATATATATATATATATATATATATATATATATATATACACACACACATATATATAAAGGGCAGAAACAGCAAATGGAAAATTAGAAGTATGGATGGTTATGCATCATTCCCCAAATGCACAGGTATCTGAAATTAACTTGGGAAAGATTACAGATATTTCTAAATTTTAAATTGAGGGAGGATCCTAGGGAGGAATCCAGAGCTACATTCAAATTAACTTACAGGATTTGGAAGGTGACAAATTTTATGCTGGAACTCTGAAAGTGTATAGTGTATCATCTCTTGGTGACTATGTTCAAAAACTCATTATGACTCAGCAGATCTTTGCTTGTACATGTTCATTACATTCTAAGGTGATTCCAGTGATTCTAGTCTGCAGAAGAAATGATTAGGAGCCAGGGAATGGATGTCCTTTTGGGAAATATACAAAAACTGCTATAGATTCCTACAGCTCAGGATACAAGCAGTTCAAGGGAAAGTATAAATCTCACTTACATTCTGAGCATGTTTCCTGAGAAGTGGTAGGGACACAAAAGACTAAGATGAAGAAATTGTTTTTATTAAGATAATTTTTTTTTATTTTGGAAAGCATGAAGGATTGTCAAAAATCCATATAAGGAATGTAAATTGGAAAGAAACAAGCTCCCACCTCTATTAGAGGTTCCTTTGGAAAACCTAAATGGGTGGACAAATGAGAGAGGGACTAAAAAGTTAACTAGGAAACATTATAAAACAGAGAGAATGCTTTTGATCTCTTTTCAATTTTTCTGCTTTTAAATCAAAATATGGTGCAGAGGTAATTGGAACCTGTGGAGACTGGAAGAATCAGGGAAACCTACAGCTAACATTTTCTCCCCTCCATATCTAGTAGGCACTGCAGTGTGTGAGGCATCCACATGCCATTCAGATGAGCAGTCTTGCATGTGTTGTTTTAAAGAAGGCTAATATTTACATTTGTATCATTCTTATAATTATCATTAATAATTTTGTTTCTATCACTTTTATTGATATTTTTTGGGAAACCAGGTCCCTGGAATACCAGGAATGTATAGTATTACTGAGAAAAATTCTGATCTCTAGAAAGCAAATGTGATCTCTGGGACTTTCATGCAAATACATGAAAAGTTGTCTATATATGCCACAGTAGACTTACTTTGTAACCAGATGTCACTATGGAGTTTATTCCTCAAACACCAACACTGTTACTCTTAGTGTACTTGTTGAGACTAATGAGATGTTAACTAACTCAGACTGATTCCTTCCTCCCTGGCGAGTGAGCAAAATCAGGGTTCAAAGGCAGTTTCAGAAGTTCATGGTTTCAAAGGACCAAAGGTTTCATATTTCAAAGGACCATCAGGGATTGGTTAACAACAGTTCCGTGAACTTGATCAGCTCGTGCTTGCCATATAGTCCTATGAGACTCTTGCCTGCGTGAACACCCCATGCCTTGCTGACCTTTAAGCTGATTGTTTCTGACTAGCCCCCACCCTACATAAAAGCTGTGTGACTTTCTCAATAAATGAGTTCCTGCTGTGACTGGTCTCCCTGATGCATCTGATTGTCCCTCCACCTGGAGGGCTGGGAGTGGGCAGTCAGTCGGCCCTACCTATCCTGGTCTGACCTTGTTGGGGATTGTCCCCTTCCCTTGCCACTGGTTGAGAAGGGCAGGGAGGCTGAAGACCCTGACATGTATTTACCAATTTCTTTAAAACCAAAGAATCTATTGATGTCTTATAATTCTGCAAGCTTTGAGAATACTTTTTTTTTTTTTTTTGGTTATCCTTGTTTGATCCCCTTATGTTTTATCATACTTTTTTTTTAATAAATGTTGGATCACTGTCTTCAAACAAGAGTGAAAAAAAGGAATGTGATATTGATTAAACCAGAGTGTATAGGAAATGAAAATGCACCAGATTTCCATGAGTATGAGAAAACACCCATACAAGTATTTACTGTTATTCTGTAAACATATTTCTCAACTAATTGGCTCAGAAAACTTTGATGAGCAATTATACCTACCCTGTGATCTCATCACAACTTTGGATTTATTAGTTATATAAAGCAAATGAGGGACAGAAAACAAAATAAAATGGATTAAATGATTATGATAGTACTCACTCGAGATGTGTGCTGCCATATATTTTATTCAGCTTAGACATTGAACTCAGTTACCTTATTTCCTCCTCTGAATACAGATCACTGGGCTTTGCAGCATTCTGCATCTTGATGTTGATATATATATATATATATATATATATATATATATATATACATATATATACATATATGTATGTATATAAAGCAGTGTCTTAATATTAATGGTCATTGCAAAACTGATGTTACCATCAGAATCTTAACTGCTAATTTTTCTAAACCTATAATCCTGATTTTGATTTAGTGCATTTGAGTCTTCTGACTTTACTCAACATAAAGGCCCCAGTAGAAAGAACAATCCCAAGATAGAGTAGTTTTCAACACTGCTCACTCCCAACACAGGGTCTATATTCATTCCGTAGGAACATGAGGGTAGTTTTTTTTTTTATATTCAGTTTTTGTTGAGTATATATCTCAATTTCTTTTCAGTACCTCAGGATTCACATGCTTCCTGCAATGTAATTCATCTTTTATGTATGTTACTGCATACTTATAAAATGTAAAATGTTTGTATAATATCTTGTTTCCAAACACATCAAGCCTATGATCAAAGTTAGATATTCTCTTCCAAAAAGACTAAGATGGAAGAAGGAATCATATGCACTCAAATCTGGTAACTCTTGACTGATGACTTCTCTGGAAAAGTATAACGAAACTTTTGAAATGATGGTAAATTCCTCACACACGATATATTTTTCCACATGGTGTTGGGAGGATTTGCCCCAACATGTGTATTGATGATTGCATCCATGTTTCAAAATATTTCTGTAAAATCATTCACAAAAGAAGTTTAAAAAGTTTATATCATAGAGAGTTCTAACCATAAATTTCCCAAATTACAGTCATTACAATAGTTAGTTGGACTATGTGGCTGATTTTCAGAAAGAATTTAAGGGGAGCAGGGCTAGAGTTTAGATGCCTGGGAGAATGAGAATTTGGTTTTTCCTTGAACTCAGGATGACAAACCCAGTCTGTGACACAGGAAAACATGATCATCTACAAGGGAAAGTTCACAGTTCACTATATTATGACACCTTGTGTATCGACCAGTATCATAAATCCTGTGTTGTGGTTTATGCTTCACTTTTTTCATGCCCTTCTCCACTGGTATGGTCAGTATGTAGCTAAAAATGATGCAATGTATGATTATATGTAGCTTATTTTACTCTTCTCCTGTAAAAACAAGTTTATTATTTGCTGAAGAATAGTCTTTCCAGAAATTTGAACTAAGAGTTATAAATTGAGAATATACTTGCACATATGAATGAAGAGTTTTCTCATATTTCCATGACTTTTTTTTCTTTAATTTTCTTCTCAATGGCAGTCACTGAATGAAAACTTTTTGCCTGCTATCCAGTTGCTCTGCCACTGAGCCTCTCCTACAGACCTCTCTGATTCTGTGGTACATTTTGTATATGCAAGTTTCAGAAAAATGCTCACCAATTCCCTAAACAATTTCCCTCAAATTAGGAAGATATTGCCATAGGAGAAAATACATGGTAATGAGAGCAACATTCACAGTTTCTGTGTTTTATTACACATCTCATTTGAAACTTTGAGTTGCAGACAGGAGCAGAATCTCACATTTATTTGGTAGATCTTCTTTCTTGGTTCATGTGATTAATCTTCATTCTACACAGGTCATTGAAAATATTTTATCCTCTGTATTTTTGGAAATATTCCCTCCAGTCAAGCCTGCATCAACTTCCTAGTGTACTGCTGCTTTCACTTTATTCATCTCCATTCATGCCCATGCTGCTCATGTTCACCAACTTGTAGCACTGAGTTTGGTCCTACAAATTATACATGCGGTCATATGTTTATATGACCATGGGCCCTCTTTAGATCATGGATGACCAAGCATCTTATCTTCCCTAGGAAACTTTCATAATACTGCTTCATAATTCTGCATAACTTCCATAATTCTGCTTCACTCTGTAATTTGATCCCTCTCTCTGCCTGCACTGTCCTATGGCAGTTCTTACCAATCTCTATACACCATAAAAACACATTCCCTTTTAATCCTTTTCTCTAGATACAGTCTTTTATGCTCTCAGCCTTCCATGCTACCTCTTGTGCATAACATTACTTTTGAATTTTCCATTCATCTCCATACATAGAAAAGACATCATCCCTAGCACCTGTTATCATCTTTAGTGCCTACCACAAACTCAGTTTTGGGTGGAAATAAATACAAATGTTGACAGGAACATGGGGTAAAAGTAGCCCCCTCAATTCCAGTAATTGATCTACTAGATAGGAAATGGAATACTTTTTAGGTCTCCTATTACCCAGTCTGGAAGCTGAAAAATGTCTGAGGTAGCCCGAGGGAAAGCAAAACCAGTTTATGTCAGGATTTACGGGCATAATCAAAGTTTGACAAGACAGATTGATGGAAGAATCTATACAAAAAATATATAAAAAATCAAGTTCCCATCTCTGGAGGTTTCTTTGGACAACCTAAAAGCTAAAATTAGAGAGAAACAGTAGAATTTAACTAGGTAGTTTTGGATGGAGCAATGACAAACTGATAATGCAATTCAGCTTTTTTTATTGTGTAGACTTCAAACCACACTCCCCCCTATACTTAGCCAGACTCCATGATGTACATGGCATCCATTTTTCATTCATATGATAAATCTATCATATTTGAATCATTGGTCATTTTTAAGAAACCTATTTTCTTAATAATATTATTATAATATTACAATATTTTTATTTACCATTATTATTGTGTTTACCATTATTTTTTAATACGTGCTTTGAAATGGAAGCAAGGTTTTTGGCATGATAGTATTCATTCTGTTACTCAGCAGAATTCTCCTCTATAGATACCTAACTTTTTGATCAGCCATCCCTTTTATTAAAATACTTTTATTATTTATTTATTTACTTATTTATTTATACATTTATTCATTCTGCAGTACTGGGAATTGAAGCCAGGACCTTGTAATTTTGGGGGCAAACACTCTACCAACTGAGCTATATCCCCACCCCTGTTTTATTTTATTTTTATTTTTTATATTATATTTTATTTTATTTTGTTTTTATTAAAATATTGTTTATTTTTACAGACACAAATGGGGTACAACTTTTTATTTTTATGGTTGTACACAATGTATTTTCACCCCATTCATGTAAACATACATATATATAAGGTAATACTGTCTGCTTCATTCTACTGTTTTTCCTTTCTTATCCCCTTCCACCACTTTTTTCTCTACACCATCCAAAGTTTTTCATTCTTCTCTTCCTCTGCTACTCCCCATCATTATATATTGTCTTGCACTCATCAGATAAAACATTCGGCCTTTGGTTTTTTGATTTTGGCTTATTTCACTTAGCATGATGTTTTCCATCTTCATCCATTTACCAGCAAATGCCATAATTTTATTCTTCTTTATGGCTAAGTAATATTTCATTGTGAATATATACCACAGTTTCTTTATCCAATCATCAACTGAAGGGCATCTAGGTTTGTTCCACAATCTAGCTATTATGAATTGAACTGCTATGAACATTGATGTGGCTGCATCACTATAGTATGCTGATTTTAAGTCCTTTGGGTATAAACCAAGGAGTGGGATAGCTGGGTCAAATGGGGGGTTCATTCCAAGCTTTCTGAGGAATCTCCATATGCTTTCCAGAGTGGCTGCACCAATTTGCAACTCCACCAGCAATGTACAAGTGTGCCTCTTTTGCTTACATCCACGCCAACATTTACTATTGCTTTTATTTTTGGTAATAGCCATTATAATTGGAGTTAGATAAAATCTGAGAATGGTTTTAGTTGGCATTTCTCTAATTACAAGGGATGCTGAGCACTTTTTCATATATTTGTTGATAATGTATATATCTTCTTCTGTGAAATATCTGCTCATTTCCTTAGCCCATTTATTGATTGGGTTCTGTGTGTTTTGGGTGTAAAGTTTTTTAAGTTCTTTATAAACTTTGGAGATGAATGCTCTGTCTGAAGTGTGTGCGGGGAAGATTTTTTTCCTACTCTGTAGGCTCTCTTTTTCTGTGATTGTTTCCTTTGCTGATTTAAAAAAAAAAGACTTTTTAGTTTGAATATATCCCATTTATTGATTCTTGCATTTATTTCTTGAGCAATGGGGGTCTTGTTAAGGAAGTCTGGTCCAAAGTCAACATGATGGAGATTTGGGCCTACTTTTTCTCCCATTTGGTGAAGGGTCTCAGGTCTAATTTCTAGATGCTTGATCCATTTTGAGTTTAGTTTTGTACAGGGTGAGAGATAGGGGTTCAGTTTCATTGTACTGCATATGCATTTCCAGTTTTCCCAGCACCATTTGTTGAAGAGTCTATCTTTTCTCCAATGAATGGTTTTGGTGCCTTTGTTTAGTATGAGATAACTATATTCATGTGGGTTTGTCTCTGTGCCTTCTATTTTTCTCCATTGGTCTTGCCTCTTTTGGTGCCAATACCATGCTGTTTTGTTACTATAGCTCTAAGTATAAAGCCTGTATTATGATACCTCCTACTTCACTTTTCCTGCTGAGGATGGCTTTAGCTAATTTGGGCTTCTTATTTTTATATTTGAATTTTATGACTACTTTTTTTTTAGATTCCATGAAGAAGGTCATTGGAATTTTTATAGAATTTTCACTGTGTCTGTATAGTGCTTTTGGTACTATGGCCATCTTGGCAGTAATAATTCTGCCTATCTAATAACATGAGAAGTTCTTCCATCTTCTGAGGTCTTCCTCAATTTCTTTATTTAGATTTTTTTTCACTATAGAGGTCTTCACTTATTTTGATCAATCAGTTTCCAAGTATTGTATTTATTTATATTTGAGGGGTTATTGTGAATGGGTTAATTATCCTAATTTATCTTTCAGCTGATTTTTCTTGAAGTATCAGTGCACAATTGATTTATGAGTGTAAATTTTGAATCCTGATAATTTTGTGATTAAATTTATGAGTTCTACAAGTTTTCTGGTGGATTTTTGGGGTCTTGTAAATCTAGGATCATGGTGTTAGCAAACAGTGATAGATTTAGCACTTCTTTTCCTGTGTTTCTTCAATTCCTATCTTTTGCCTAATTGTTTTGTGTAGGTATTCTAGGACTATGATGAACAGATTGTAAAAGTGGATATACCTTTCTTTTTTGTTTATTGTAAACAAATGGGATGAATGTTGTTTCTCTGTTTGTACATGGTGTAAAGGCATACCATTTGTGTAATAATAAATTTGCATAGGGTAATGTTGATTGATTCATTCTGTTATTTTTCCCTTCCCCCCACCCCTCCCACCCCTCTTTTCCCTCTTTACAGTCCTTCCTTCCTCCATTCTTGCCCCCCTCCCTAACCCTAACTCTAACCCTAACACTAACCCCTCCCATGCCCCATTCTGTGTCATCATCCACTAATTAGTGATATCATTTATCCTTTGGTTTTGTGAGATTGGCTTATCTCACTTAGCATGATATTATCCAATTTCATCCATTTGCCTGCAGATGCCATAATTTTATCATTCTTTATGGCTGAGTAATATTCCAATGTGTATATATACCAGAGTTTCTTCATCCATTCATCAATTGAAGGACATCTAGGTTGGTTCCACATTCTGGCTATTGCGAACTGAGCAGCTATGAACATTGATATGATTTAAGTAGTATGCTGTAGTATGCTGTAGTATGCTGATTTAAGTCTTTTGGATACAGGCCAAGGAGTGGGATAGCTGGGTCAAATGGTGGTTCCACTCCAAGTTTTCTAAGGAATCTCCACACTGCTTTCCAGAGTGGCTACACTAATTTGCAGCCCCAACAGCAATGTATGAATGTACCTCTCTCCCCACATCCTCGCAAACATCTGTTGTTGCTTGTATTCTTGATAATCGCCTTTCTAATTGGGGTGAGATGGAATCTTAGGGTCATTTTGATTTGCATTTCTCTTATTACTAGAGATGTTGAACAGTTTTCCATATGTTTGTTCATTGCTTGTAGATCTTCTTCTTTGAAATGTCTATTCATTTCCTTAGAAAATTTGTTGATTGGATTATTTGTAGTCTTGGTGTAGAGTTTTTTGAATTCTTTATAGATTCTGGAGATTAGTGCTCTATCTAAAGTATGATTGGCAAAGATTTTCTCCCACCCTGTAGGCTCTTTCTTCACTTTGCTGATAGTTTCCTTTGCTGAGAGAAAGCTTTTAAGTTTGAATCTATCCCACTTGTTGATTCTTGCTTTTATTTCTTGTGCTGTGGGAGTCCTGTAGAGGAAGTCTGGTCCTAAGCCGACATGTTGAAGATCTGTATCTACTTTTTCTTCTATAATCTGCAGGGTCTCTGGTCTGATTCCAAGTTCCTTAATCCATTTTGAGTTTAGTTTCATGCATGGTGAGAGATATGGGTTTAGTTTCACTCTGTTGCATATGGATTTTCAATTCTCCCAGCACCATTTGTTGAAGAGGCTATCTTTTCTCCATTGAATATTTTGGCCCCTTTGTCTAGTATGAGAAAATTGTATTTATTTGGGTTTGTGTCCATGTCCTCTATTCTGTACCATTGGTCTACCAATACCAATGGTACCAATACCATTTCATTTTTGTTACTATTGCTTTGTAGTAGAGTTGAAGATCTGGTATTGTGATACCCCCTGCTTCATTCTTTCTGCTAAGGATGGCTTTAGCTATTCTGGGTTTCTTACTTTTCCAGATGAATTTCATAATTGCTTTTTCTATTTCTGTAAGGTACATCATTGGGATTTTAATTTGACTTGCATTGAATCTGTATAGCACTTTGGGTAGTAAGGCCATTTTGACAATATTAATTCTTCCTATCCAAGAACATGGGAGATCTTTCCATCTTCTAAGGTTTTCTTGAATTTCTTTCTTTAGTGTTCTGTAGTTCTCATTGTAGAGGTCTTTCACCTCTTTTGTGAGATTGATTCTCAAGTATTTTATTTTTTTCGAGGCTTTTTTGAATGGGGTAATTTTCCTAAATATTCTTTCCAAAGATTCATCACTTATGTATAAAAATGCTTTAGATTTATGTGCATTGATCTTATATCCTGCTACTTTACTGAATTCACTTATGAGTTCTAAAAGTTTTCTGGTGGAATTTCCTGGTTCCTCTAAGCATGTAATCATATCATCAGCAAATAGGGATAGTTTGAGTTCTTTTTTTCCTCTTCATATCCCTTTAATTTCTTTGGTGTGTCTAATTGCTCTGGCTAGAGTTTCAAGGACGATATTGAATAGAAGTGGTGAAAGAGGGCATCCCTGCCTTGTTCCAGATTTTAGAGGGAATGCTTTCAGTTTTTCACCATTTAGAATGATATTAGCATAGATGACCTTTACAATGTTAAGGAACGTTCCCACTATCCCTTTTTTTTTTGTAGTGTTTTGAGCATGAAGGGGTGTTGTATTTTATCAAATGCTTTTTCTACATCTATTAAAATAATCTTGTGATTCTTGACTTTAAGCCTATTGATATGGTGAATTACATTTATTGATTTCCTGATGTTGAACCAACCTTGCATCCCTGGGATGAAACCTACTTGATCATGGTGCACTATCTTTTTAATATGTTTTTGTGTGTGATTTGCTAAAATTTTGTTGAGATTTTTTGCGTCGATGTTCATTAAGGATATTGGTCTGAAATTTTTTTTCCTCGATGTGTCTCTGTCTGGTTTAGGTATTAGGGTAATATTGGCTTCATAGAATGAGTTTGGGAGGATTCCCTCCTCTTCTATTTTATGGAGCACTTTGAGAAATATTGGAATGAACTCCTCTTTAAAGATTTTGTAGAACTCGACTGAGTACCCATCTGATCCTGGACTTTTCTTTGTTAGTAGGCTTTG
>NW_025920761.1:0-25862 GCF_902686445.1 Sciurus carolinensis | reverse complement strand
AGAATATTTAGTAGAAAATTGCTTTGCTTTGTGAGATCCCTTTCCACACCATAAATGAGGTGTAAATAGTTTTCTAATTTAGGAAAAACAGAAGATTTTCTTGCTTGAGAAATGCAACTTTACTTACTCTAAAGGTAATGGGAGGTCTCACTGAAAACATCAGCACAGGGTACTTTTGGAAGGTCAGATTAAAGCTACAAATAGACACTGTGCATATCCAGATTACATGCAAGTGCAAAGAATATGGTGTAACTAAAAAGGTGAAGTAGCTCAGCTGCTTCCACCATTGAGCATTATGTCCAGGAGTCAACTCTGTCCTCTGTTGGCCTAGAACTCTGGGATTAGGAGGGAGGGCAGAAACCTACACAGTAGCTTCCTGCATTGCTCAGAACTCAAGACAATCTCATTGGGTCCCAGGAACAGCCTCACCTTGGCTTACATAGAAATGGTGAGTCCAGGAATTAGAACATATGGAATCATCTTCATTGGCAACTGCATGGCTCATCAGTCTGTGAAGAGCACACTGGTGGAACCCACTAGCTCTCTGCAGAACATGGGATCAAGTAGCCAGTCTTCCTCTTTCCTCCTTCACCTGACAAATTGTCACTGAGTGTCTCCCAGGATCCCATGCAATCCTTCTTGTAATTACTGTTTACTTCCATTTCTGGTGGTTCACTTCATGACAGTTCATTAACATAATGAGAGGGTTCCACTGCCCAGCAACCAGGGGTGGAACAGGTTCCAATGAGACTGTGACTCACTCATTCGATTGGGTCAAACTTTGGTTGCCCGTGACCTTGGCTCATCTCACTTCTGTAGGCACAAGAGTGCAAGCCACCCCTCTGTCCTGCCAGGTTATACCCCCTGCCTGTCCTCCCCATCCAAACTCTGGTTGACCCATGGAGTCTCTCCTGAGTACCGAAAGAACTCTTTATATTTCTAGTCCTAACCATGAGGACTTTCCTTCCTTTGTACTGTAGATTTGTCCTCCAGTGAACACTGCCCCCTTAACATCTATTCCACACATATCATCCTCTGCCTCTTGCTTGCTTTTCCCTGTGAGATGAAAATGATTTACTATTTTTCCTGTCCACCTTGGTCCACTTCTTTTACATTATAATTTGATTTCCCCCTTTCAAAAGAAAAGTAGTGATAAGCCCTACTATTATAATTCCCTATTTACAACTATGTAAAATATGAACTGTCCCTGTCCCTTTTCCAAAGAGGAGATGTGCTTTTAACTATGCTGACATATCTAGAAATACTACATTTTCACCATCTTTGGAGCTTTGATCCACTTATTTTTTCCCATTGTAGTGGGGCATGCCCAATCACTAGGTGCAAGGCCCCAGACTGAGGGAAACCTGGTGGGGAGGTGCTGGTAATTGGGCCCAAAGTCTTCCAGGCAGTAAAAGCCAAAGGCTCTATTTTTAAACACATGGGCAGGATGAGGGAAGCAGAACTCAGGGCTCTCACATAGGAACTTTCTGTCGAAGGAGGCAGTCACCCATGGCAATCTGGTTGTTCTTTCTCTCCTAGGTCCTCTGACCTCTGAGGACCTCGCTATCTTGGTTGAACCTAAGCCAGTCAGGGAGGCAGGTCAATGACATCCTCACAAGTCAGTCTGAGCCTCTGTGGACACAGAGCAGGATGGGGTGTTGCAGAGAGAGGCTGGGATAAATGTATAGACCTGCAGGGATGGGTTATGTGATGTGCTTGAGTATGAGACAGGAAGGTGCAGACATATGCAAGTCTGCACTACTGTATGGAGGAGCCAAAAGAGCCTATCAGAATGTGAATGTGAGTACAGATATTTCTCTTCCTTAAATTCTCTTTAAAGATGAAAATTAAAATGCATTGCTGCTAAGGTGGTGGTTTTAGGAGTATCTCAACATGGGCTCTTAAGTTTCAAGAATTCTAGATGGAAATGGTTTTGAGCAAGTGATGAAGAGATTGATCATTTATATAATATGATGGGAAGGCAACTCTCCATCATGTCTCCATCTTTCCTTTTTAGGTTTCCATTAAAAACTTAAAATTTTAAAATGTTTAGAAGGAAGGTTAACTGTATGTAACAATTTTATGACCAATTGAAGCAATAATTTTCCATTAGTTGGAATTTTGTCTGAATAATACAGATTTACACAGACACTCAGACTTCCAGAACATGTAAGGATGTAATGAGGTAGAGGTAAATGCTGTACTTCAGATACTCATCATAACTGGGAAGAAGGATTTACCCTAAAGCAAGATACTGGGAATCTGACTATCTCTGACTGATCCCAGAAAACCAAAACTGAAGCTACATTCAATTTTAAGGAATTCCTATATATGGGCATGTGCTACAAATTACTTTGAAGAAATTGTTAGACCCAGATCGACTATGCTCACTGTCAACTGTTTTAAAAGAATCTGGTCATTTAGGCTCAATAAGAAGCTGAGAAGTGAGAATTTCCTTAGTAAAACTCAAAGAGTCATGGTGGTGCATAATTATAGTTCTAGCTACTGGTAAGGGTGAGGCAGGAGGATCACTTGAGCCCATGAGTTGGACACTGGCCTGGACAACATAATGAGACCACATCTCAAAAAGAAAAAGAAAACAAAAAGAGAAGCTTCAAAGAGTGACAACTAAGACATGCATTTCACTTAAAAAATCAGGGAAAATAAGAAAACATGGGCTACTATAATTCAGATACATGATCTCATGATTGAGCCATTGAAACAAAAATATAAAAGTCAAGGTTGAAGGGATACACTGGGAAGTGAAGACCAGCCTAAGGAGAGCAAAATCTCCAGGGTGGGAGAGTAAGGTGGTGAGTTCTAAAGATCTGACCTGCCACATCCTATCTGTAAGTCTCAGGCAAGACATTTGATTAACCCAGTTTGTTCTGATCAATGAAATGAGAATATTTTCACTTTTGTTGTTGTTCATTAGTAGTTGTGAATGTCAAATGAAGTCATGGATGTGAGAGTGTTATATGCAAATTGTTTAGGTTTACAAAAATAAGATATTATTTTTGCACAACTCAAAACATTTTCCTGAGGAGGTGTAGAAATATACATTGCAAATCTGAAATTCCTAATTACCTGAGTGCTTACAGAATTTGGTGCAGTTCCAAGGGTGCATGAAAGGTTTCCTGCAATCACATGTGGCTCAGGAATATGTTTTTGGCATCAAACACATAGTTCTTAAATTGATAATAAGTGGAGACTTACTGTCCATTTATGACCAGATTGGAGATGTCATATTGGTGACTACAACAGTTTCACTAGCTCCAGTTCCTGACTAAGGAGCCTCTATGCCCTAGAGAGACTGTTTGCATCCAGAAGAGGTAAGGCATGGATCCCTGAAAAGAAATCTGAACACATTTGGTTGGGTCCAGAGTAAGGATTCTGGATGGAAACTTCATAGTAGATGTGGCCAATTAGGCTGAGCCCTCAGCATGGCTACATGCTGGTGAACCTGGTTTGCTCAGTCTTATCTGTCTTTCCAGCACTGCCTGTGATTTGAATACAGTTTGACATTGTCCCCCCTGGTTTCATGCATTTGAAGCCAGTTCCCTAGTGTGTTGACATTAATAGGTGGTAGAATCTAGTGGCAGGTCTTTAGGTCCCTGGGGTTGCTGACCTCAGAAGGGATTCAAGGGATTCATTCTCCTTGAATGACAATTATTTTGAGAGTGTAATAAAAGAGCAAGGCTACTCCCTGCACTAGCTTCCTGAATTACCATGTTATCTTTCATGCATGAACCCTGCCATGATGTTATCTCCCACGTAGTCCTTACCAGAACTGATGCCATGCTATGTGGACTTTCAGACTCTAAGCCTGAGCTAAATAAGCCTCTTTTTTTAAAGTTTTCCAGCCTCAGGTATTTTGTTATAGCAACAGATAAAAGACTAATATACTCTCCAAACTATTTTGCCTTGCTCAAGATGGCAAGAAGACCATCACTGAGAGGTAGGGTTGTAAAACTAAATGATCACTAAGGTGATCTCGAACAAAGAGACTAGACGTATTCACATACTCCCTTGCCACATCAGGCAGGGAGAGAGAAAAGGAAGGAGGGAAGAATAAAAGAGAAACATTTAAGATAGAGCTTCTAGACTCAGATAAAAACCACTATACTCCTTGACATTTAGGCTACATGAATCAGTAAATTTCCCTTTCCATCTAAGCCATTTCAAATCAGTTTCCTGTTACTAGCAACTTGGTCTTTAATAATAAATATGCTGCTCAACTCAGAAAGGCAGCTCTGGAACTGACAACGGCTGATATTTCAGTCTCTGATTTTCTGATGTGCATAATGAATATTCAGTAGGAACAACAACTACCATTTAAACATATGCCAAGAAACAGTTGAGACTTGAATATTTAGGAGTTTTTAATGTAGAAAGAATGAAGTATTTCTAGAGGAATAATAATACCTGTTAGGATAGCAGTCAATTTTGTTTTTCTTTTTAATTTTCATGGGCAGGCTCTTTTTTTCTCTTTGATCTTTTAAGAGCAAAAAGCAATGCTTCTCCCACCAAAAGCACAGATCACAAAAGAAAAAATAGGTATATTGAACTTCACCAAAATTAAAAATATTTGTGCATCAAATAACACATTATAGAAAATGTAAACCAATAGAACGGAAGGAAATATTTGCGAATCATGTGATAAGGGATGAATATTTAGACTGTATAAAGGAATACCCATAGTTTAATAATGACAACAAAACTACGTGATAAAAAAACAGGCAAAGGATTCAGATAGTTATCTAAGCAGATAAGCAGATGGCCAATAAGAACATGAAAAGATGCTCCAAATCATTAGTCATTAGGTAAATGCAAATCCAAGCCATAGTCAGATACTATTTCATACTCGTTAGATTGGCAATCATAAAAAAAAGACACAAAACCAAAAACCAAATAGTAAATACCAAGTATTGATGAGGAGTTAGAACCCTGTGTTTTACTTCTGAGGATGTAAAACAATGCAGCCACTATGGAAACAATATAGTGGTTCCTCAAAAAGTAAAAAACATGAAATTACCATGTGACCCAGAAATTTTCTGCTAGGATGTACCCCAAGGAGTTGAATGCAGGGATGCAAAAAGATATTTGCACATCACTATTCATGATACCATTATTCACAATAGCTAAGAAGTGGAAGCAATCTGAATATCCATCTACAGAAGAATAGATCAACAAAATATAATGTATATATACAATGGTATGCTATTCAGTCTTAAAAAAGAATGAAATTCTAATACATGCTACAATATAAATGAACCTTAAGGGCTAAGCAGAATAAACCAGAGAACAAATAGAAAAATACTACATGATTGCACTTATGTGAGGTAAACAGAATAGTCCAATTTATGGAGACAAAAGGTAGAACAGAGGTTACCAGGGCCTCAGGGAGGGGGATTTTTTTTTTTTAGTGGATATAGTTTTAGTTTGGGGTGTTGAAAATGTTCTGGAAATGGATGATGGTGGTGTTTGTATAACAGTGTGAATGTACTTAATACCACTGCATTGTACATTAGAAATGTCTAAAATGGTAAATTTAATGTTATATATTTTTTACCACCCTCCCCCAAATAACAAGGGAATCTATAGAAACAGAAAGTTTCTATTTTTCTTAAGGGAATCTATAGAAACAGAAAGTAAATTAGTGTTTGCCTAGATGTGTGGAAACAGGGATTAACAGTTAATGGGCAGGAGGATCTATTTCATGGGTTGGATGAAAAGTCCTAAAACTGAATTATGTTAATGATCACACAGCTGGATATGATATGGAAAATATGCTTCAATAAAGTTGTAAAAAATAAACCCAACAGTTTATCTAAAAATATTTCTCAGAATAATCCTACTTCTATAATGTGCTAATAGGAGTTCCTCAATAGAGGAGCTGTGTGGTCCAGTGTGTTTGGGAAACACTGTCCATTTTCTTCAGGGAGATTGACCAGCCACACGAGAACATCTAGGTCTGAAAAGACAGGGGGTCAAGAAAGGTGCTCATTCTTACCTTCCACCTGTTTCCCCAGTGCATTAAGAGGCATCCTTCCCTCTTCCACAAAGTTGTGCCTTAGATCCCTCTGAACTCAGGTTCTGTAGAACACGCTTTAGTGAATGTTAATTGGAAGTTTGGTAGGAATCACTTCAATGGGCAGGCAGCTGCATAGGATCATGTGTGTAAGTCATTCTGTCTGGATTCCTGAAGTTGTTTACTTGCCATTGCCTTCATGTCACCAGAGGGGATAATTCAGCTCAGCAAGTGTGAAGAAAGCTGGAATGCCACACCAAATGGTGTTTGTCTACACTATAAAAGCTAGGATTACCTGGGACATGGAGAGTCACTATGAACCTCTCTCCAAAGGGAGGTGTGGAAAGTTGGACATTGACATAGCCCTGGGCATGACCAGGTACTGCCTGGCTCCACCACTCATTTCTTTTTCAGTTACATTAAAACTTTTATCTTATATTTTTTTATTATTACTTTTTGATTCATTATATACAAATGGGATACAACTTTCTTTTTTGGGGTTGTACAAGAAGTAGAGTCACACCATTTATATAATTGTACATGTACATAGGGTACATGTACATTCTATTATTGTTCCTTCCCCCTGCCCCCTCCCCACCCTCATTTTCCTCTACACAATCCATCTTTCCTCCATTCTTCCCTTACACCCTCTTTCCCCCAGTTATGTATCATCATCCATTCATCATCAGTGAAATCATTCAGCCTTTGTGTTTTTGTGATTGGCTGATTTCACTTAGCATGATATTCTCAACTTCATCAAGTTACCTGCAAATATCATAATTTTATTTTTCTTTATGGCTGAATAATATTCCATTGTGCATTATACCACAGGTTCTTTATCCATTCATCTTTTTAAGGGCATCAAAGTTATTAGTAAAAGGCAACTTTTCTTCCAGACTGGTTGGTCCAAGGTAAAATTCTAGATAACAACTTCTAGTGGGTCTTGCAAAGCTCACTGGGAAGTAAAAAGCATTTTCAAACATCCACTGAATGCCAGTCACCACCCTAGGTGTGTTCCTATCATCTCGTTTAATTCTCTCTTGTAAAATATTTTGCTTCTTTGAAGTTGGGGAATGTGAAACCCTGGGGTGATGTAAGCAATGTGTGAGTCACCTTGGGTCACACAGCAAAGTGCAAGTTCAAATCTGGGTTTGGCCTTCCCAAAGCCTACATTGTATGACACCACACATTGAAAATCTGGTGAAGTGCAGCCCGAGAAATTACAGCTAGTGAAAAATGGGGTGCTGAAGGTGGTATTCATAGACCACCATTTGGCAAACCTCCCAGGTAATGATACGCAAATTACCTTGATGCCCACAATTCCATTGCACAGTACACACTGTGACCAGGGGTCAGTAGCCTGAGACCAAAGGTAAGGGCAAGATCAGAGCATACAAGACTGCAGTTGGTGGCCTGTGAGTCAGGGATGCATCTGAGCCAGGGCAAATCTCCACAGTGAGCTGGGAAGTGACTGAGGCAACTGCTAGTCTTATCTCTAGGGCTCAGCAACTCAGAAAGCTATAATTCACAGAAGAGTTCAGAATGCCTGAATGGAAGGCAGCACAGACTGATGTCAGCATGTCATGTACCCATGCTATCAGTGCTTCAACCAGTCCTGGATAGGGTGAGACTTCCTGCTCTGTCCCCTGGACAGTCTGGCTGCTCTGCAGCTCTATTGAGGTACTATCTGCTGACTCCCCAGGAGGTCACATTCAAGGTGACCTTAGAGACCTGAGGAGAAATTGTCCTTTCTGTTTCCAGCTGGTGGAGGTGACTGGGCTGAGAACTGTTGTGACTCCTATGCAGTCATGGACTTGTGCTGGGACAGGGTCCCTGGGAATGTCCCCAGAGGATCATGCTATTATCACTCTCTTGTGACCCACCATAAATAATAGAGCCACCAACGCATCCCAGTAGCTACTCAGTTAACAGAAATAGCTCTGAAGTGGATGTCCTGTTTCCCTAGAAACTGAGAATGCACAGAGATCAAGCAACATGGCCAAGCCTCAGAGCTGTGTGCAGCTGACTCTGGCCTCCCTGGACTCTGACCTCCACCCAGACAGGGTGGGACAGTACATGAGCTTTACTTCATCCTCATGTTGGCACAAGATCCAAGTATGGAGATGAGAAGTTAGTTCTCCCTGTCTTGAGACCTGTCTACCTGAATTTCTCCTGCTGTGCTGGCCTACACCTTGACACAGGAATGCTTGCCCTGCCACCCCTCCCTGGTTCTCAATGTCCTGTGGGTTGGGCCTCTTCTTCAGTGTCTTGTCTGTCTAAAACCTACACACAGCACTTGGCACCTGGTACAACTCTCCCTCAGTTTCCATAGTGAATTTTCCTTGCAGTTTAATACATAATGTCTATTTTTAAAGTTACATACAAAGAAAAAAATAATTTTACCTATTACACCTGAGAAATAATTAAGGCTAACTTTGGCTTTATTCTCTTTTTTTTTAACTTTTATATAGTTGAATAAATGTGCTCACATTTTGTTTTAAATTTTTTCAAGACATCTACATAGTGAACCTTTGCTTATAATACGAGGTACTCTTGAAAACCATGATTTTTAAGGTCTGTCGATAATTCATCATTATCAGTAATATCCTGGGTTACTTTATGTTTAGTTTGTTTTTTCTTTTTCAATATTGTGAACCGAATTAGCCTGATTGGCCTGAACACTGCTCAGTCTGAAGGGTCAGGCTCAGCTAGAAGTGAGGAGAGTCCCATCCTGCTGGGGTAGCGGAGAGGAGGACTCCATCCTGCTCAGTGGCAATTCCTGGGGAGATGATGGTACTGCAGGGAGTCTTTCCACCCAGGGCACTTAGGGAGACTAGGGGATGGTAAGAAGCCTCCCTGATTCCTCTGAGTCTTCTGAGCCCCAGAAGTGGCATAGAGGCTGGATCAGAAGGAATCAAGCAGGCTGGGATCCTGAGAACACTGGAGGGAAACATTAAACATTTATTCAAGAGACAGTACTGCATGTGGGAAATTCAGGGATCAATAAGATGGACAAAGTCCCTTCATGCGTCAAGCTTATAATCAAGTGCTCTGACAGATTTTCATCTGCCAAGAATGAAAATCAGATAAAGTGACAGGCATGACCTTGGAAGAAATGACTCCCATGCTCAAGTGCTGGCCAGGGGATGACCCGGAGGCAGGTTATCCCAGACAGAGGAACACCTAGGACCATGCCTTAGGATGGCCAAACTTGGATGTGCCCAAACTTGAGGGATAAAAAGGAGGCTGCCAAGGAGAGGGCAGTAAGAGGGTCAGCTAAGAGGTGGCAGAGCCAGAGCCAGATAAACTGGGGGTAAGAGATGAGATGTCATCCCAAGGGTACGGGAAATCATGGGAGGGATTATCACAGAAATGGGGCATAACCACTCTTATCCTTTAAAAATGCTCTGAAGGCTTTGCAGGGGTTGAAAGACAATAAACGGAGCAAGGAGGCCAGTGGTCAAGGGTGATGACCACAGGTCAGGTGGGGATGTGGGGCCTGAACAGCTTTGTGGTGGGTTTTGGGGCCAACCCTGGATGATCTTGGATGTAATGTGGGAGGGTGAAGAAGAGACATAAATCAAGCAATATAGCTTGGGCATAGATTTAAGCAACTATGTGGGTGGGCATATAATTTACAGATCTGAGAAAAGCTGAGGGAGAAATTGAAAATGGGATGAAACTTCCTACTAATCCTGGGAGATGAAGACTGGATTTGGATTTAATTTCACTTAAGGATATAGGAAATGGAGATCTCTAACCTCCTTGCCCCCCACGGTTTATGGTTGAGTTCTTACTATGGTTTGGATAAGTGTCTTTGAAAGCCTATGTGCTGAAGACTTGGTCCAAAGTCCATGGTGCCACTGGGAGGTGGTAGGGGATAGTGGGAGATATTATGGTCATCAGGAGTGCCCTTAAAGGGGATATTGAGATCCCAATCCCTTATTTCTCTTTCTTTTCCAGAACACAAGAGAAACAATTGCACCACATGCTCCCTGCCATGACATGCTACCTTACAATAGGCTCCAAAGCAATGAGTGAATCAGTCACAGACTGAATCTCTGAAACTGTGAGCCAAAATAAACTTTCCTCTTTATAAGTTGATTGTCTCAGATGTTTGTTACAGTAATGGAAAGCAAATAAGACAGTATACTCCTCAGTAATATAATAAGATCATGTATTACTATTAACATGTAATATACCAATAAATTACTAGAACTTAGTCATGTACTTTTTGGAATAAAATAAGGTATCAAATATTTGACCACTGAACATTTGATTATAAACATTTTAGTTATCCTAAATTTTTCATAATTAATAACCACTGAATTGAACATTTTGCCTTAATTTCCTATTGTTACCATAGGATATAATTTTAGCAGTGGAATAATTGAATTAAACTTAAGAATATTCATATAAACATACATTGGAGAGATGATAGCCTCTTCAACAAATGCTTCTCACCCTGCACAAAACTCAACTTGAAGTGGATCAAGGACCTAGGTATTAGACCAGAGATCCTGCACCAAATAGAAGAAAAAGTAGACCCAATTCTTCATCATGTCCACTTAGGAATTGACTTCCTCAGAAAGACTCTGTATATTGCAAGCTCTTATGTTTGTGATCACTTTGGAGAAATTCAATACTGACAGTGCTGGGGATGAGACAGCTGTTGCTGTTGAGAAGTTCAGTGAGGTCTTTCTGCTGTAAGTCAAGGTTAATGATGGTAAAAAGATATTAGAGAAAGTGAGTCACAAGTGGTCATGAGGGCAAGAGGCAAGGGAAGTTCAGAATGGGCAGTAGAAGTTAGCCATGATGACTGTCAATGATAGCCTGGGACCAATTGCACCATGGGAGATCCTAACTTGCTCCTTATCTCACATCTTTTAAGTTTCCTGAGTCTGGGTGCAATCACCATCCTGGAGTTGTAACTGGATGGAAGGAAACTAAGATGAAAAGTAAGAGGGTCTGGGTGGGACAAGGCTTGTACCAGGTAGTGTGCTCTGTCAGATGCTCTGGGGTTCTTTGACCAGTGAATTGGTGTCCCCTCCCGCCTGTGACCTTTGCCAAGACTTGCCCCTCAGCAATCAAAGGCACCTCTCTTGGTGCAAACACTTCTGCCCCCAAGCAGTCCATAGTTCAGAACTAAAAGATCCACTCACTTGCCTCAAGCTTCTCTTGGGACTCACTCTCCAGAGATCCCTCAGGATCAAGATGAAACCAGTCTTCTTTTGAAATCACGTTCTTATGTGGATCATTCCCTGTCCTGCCCTTACCAATTTGCTTCTGAGAATGCTCTCTATGTAACTCAGGCTCTGCTTCTTAGAAAATGAGCCCAAGATGACACCTCTTCCTCCTTTTCCTTTCAAAGCATGGGTGTTCTCAAAGTCCCTGGGAAATTATTTCTAGTTTGAATAATCTAATAATCTTAATATCTGATTATCTTGAATAAATGAAGAATCTTGAATCCCCTAGAAATAATGTAGGAAAAAAGTCTGCAACATGATCAGAACAGATGCAATTTTCCTTCCACATATTTTAAATCCTTGGTTGGCTGAATCTTTATGTTTGAAATTTAGAGATATGAAGGAATGACTATATAGTGTTTTATATATGGCAAGTAGTTGATACATAGGGCTTTATTATTATATGTTAAATATACACTACATGACTCAAGTTTTACTGGTAGATTGTAAATATTATTTTACATATGCTAAAACTGTAATTGGTTGATGGGACACAGGGCAGGGAAAACACATTTGCTCTGTGCCAAAAAAGTACTAGATATTTTTTTATATGTGTATTAGCCATGTTTTGTAATTTCTGTACCCAGTTTTTTTTTTTTGATACCTGTGATTGAACCCAGAGGTGCTTAACCACTGACCCACCCCTGCAGCCATTTTTAATTTTGAGACAGGGTCTCACTAAGTTGCATACAGCTTTCCAAGTTGCTGAGACTGTCTTTGAATTTGCAATTCTCCTGCCTCAGCCTCCTCACCTGCTCAGATTACAGGCATGCACCATCATGTCTAGTTTGTATCTGATGTTTTGACATCTGGGGACCTGGTGATGGGAGAGGCTGCCCCTCCCAATTTCAAGAGACAACCAAAAATTGTGCCAAAGAGCATGTCTTTATATACAAACCAGCTAATCCAGAGCCCATATTCCCTGCCCACCTGCTTATCTGGATCTTACTTTTGTGATGCACCAGTCCACCCTTACATTCTACCCTAATCATCCCAAGGCTAAGACATGAGAAATTCCCTTCTGTATCAGATAAGCAGGGCAAACCCCTAGACCCCAGAACCTACTAAGATTAGTCAAATTAGCCAGTCCTAACACATGCAACCCCCTTTCCATGCCCCCAAGCCATACCTTCCCCCCAAAAAACCCAATCAAGTATTCCTAGCAGTTCCCTTGTTCTTTGTCCCTGCCTCCAACTGACCCTTGTTTCCCCATGTGTTCCTTAATCGTGTGCTGTGACCCTTCCTCTTAGAAATCTAATAAAATCATCTTTTCAGTGACTGTCTTCTGATCTGCTGGTCTTATCATACCTGAATAAAACAAAAATTCATTAAACTCTCACAGCAGTCTTGCAAAGGAAGCATTATTCTGCCCATCATCCTAAATGAGAATAAGGATCTCTCAAAAGGTCACAGGAACACTATGTCTGAACTTAAAATGGGAAACTTGTCTAACTACAATGCCCATACTTTTCAACAACCATTATTGTACACACAGAAGACAAGGCAATACTGGGTTAATGTGCTCTATGTGAGTATTAAAAGTGTTTATGTGTATTTGATAGCAGGAATTCAGAGGCAAGTAATGTATTCTCTCAAGTCCTTTATCTTCAACTTAAAGTTAATTCAATAGAGTAAGAATGAATATTCCCTTCTGTATCAGTTTCTTATTGCTGCTATAACAAATTACCACAAACCCAGTTGTATAAAATAACTACAGTTTTGAGGTCAGAAGTCTAGAATGAGTTTTCCTGGGATAAAATCAAGGTGAAGTATTCATTTCCTTTTTCTTCCAGCTTTTAGAGAACACCAGCATTCTGGGGCTTGAGGCCTCTTCCTCCATCTTCAAAGTCAACAGTGTAGCATCTTCTAGGCTCTCTTTCTGACTCTGATCCCTGTTTCCCTTGTCACCTCTTCTTTCACCCTAGTCTTCCTGCCTTTTTATAAGGACCCCCTATGATTATATTGGATCCACCAGTGTTATCCAGGATACTTTCACTATCTCAAGATTCTTAATTTAATCACATTCATAAAATCCCTCTTGCCATTAAAGTTAATATATTCACAGGTTCCAGGAATTAGGACTGGATATCTTAGTCATTATTCTGCCTACCACAGCTATGAAGAAAACCTTTTATGAAATCCAAAATGCTTTCTTAGGGATTGGGAATGTAGTTGAGTGGTAGAGTGCATGCTTAGCATGTGTGAGACCCTGAGGTAAAACCCCAGCACCACAAAAACAAAACCGAAGAACCCTCAAATGTGTTCTCAAATCAGCATTTACATATCATTATCTTCCTTTTCCTTTTCCATTTAATCTCACTCCTTAAAAGTTTTCTTCCAGTGTATATCCAACAATAAACAATTTATCTATTTCCACCAAGTAGATATGATATGATATCTACTCTTTTACTTAAAAAAATGTAATGTATCTTAGATGTTTTTCCATGTCACCACATATAGATTACTTTGTTCCTTTTGTTGATATACAAATTTTCATTTCAAGGATGCACCATGAATGTATTAAGCCAATATCTTATTAGTGGATATTCAGTTTGTCTGGTGGGCACTGTTGGTAGCCTTCTTAACATCATTTCTCCCCTCTTCACCTTAACAAAATCACAAGTCTGTTCAATAATTTATGCCCTCTACCCTGGTTCCAGAAGGGAATACTGATTCACATAAGCCCATCAGAACTTGACTTTATCCTGGTGATGATTGTTGGTCAGGAGTATACACATAACCTAAGCTGATCCATCAGATTGGAGGTTGGGGCATGGAGTTCATACTCAGTGGAGAAAAGCTAAATTCTGCCTTCTGTCTTCATTTTCCCTCTGGACAGGCTCAAGGAAACATCGTCATCTTGCAAGGCTCAGCTGATCCAAGAAATGGCAGAGCTGAGTGAGGAAAGACAGATCATTGATGACATCTTTGACTTGTTTCTCACACCACAACTGGGCTTCCACCCTCTGGAATTTCAATTTCATGAAAGACTTTCTTTCTTTTTAAAGTTGGTTGGAATTACAGTTTCTGAAACTTCATTATACTAATAGACATATGTTGTTAGAATTTAATCCATTTATAGTTATGGAGTGCTTAGGATGATGCTTAACACATACTAAGCACTAAGTCAACTATATCAAATAAATAAATAAAATACAGATTGGTTTCAACCTTTTTTCTGTTACAAGTAATGCTGTCATAAACTTCTCACCATAAATCATTGGGAATTTCTGCAAGAATAATTACAGGTTACATGACTAGCAGAAGAATTGCTGGTTCTAAAGGTATATGCATTTTATATTAAAATGGGTATCAAGAAATTGTTCTTCAAAGAAGTTGTTGAGTCTACACCTCTAAAACAATGTGTAAGAGTACTATTTTCATCAATAAGTCATATTGTACCTTTTAATGTTTACTAAACATAATAGATTAAAATGGCATATTATTGTTTTATATTTTATTTTCTTGGTTGTGAAGGTATGCATTTTTGATGTGTGTTGATGATCTTAATTAACTTTTAAAAATCACTGTTTAGAAATTCTAGTTTCTAATAATCAGAACCAACTAATTTTCTATGGATTTAGCTATATAAGATGTAAAACATCTATATGTCAAAAACTAAGAAAATGGGCGGGCCCAAGATGGCGAGGGAGCTGGCTGATTGCTGGGTGCCGGCGGCCGGCGCCCCGCCTCCTGCCCAGCTCCAGGCGGTTGTCTCCTCCTTCGCGGTGTCCGCGCTCCGTGGCCTTGCTGGATGACTTGCCACCTATGGATTTGAAGATTACAGTAGGACCGTGACAGCAGGAGGATACCAACCTTCTTGGACCTTCTAGGCCAGGACAACCTGACCCCTCTGGCCCACCTGGAATCTTTAACTGGTTAGCAGATCTGGTCAGGAAGTGCTCTCGATTCTTCTGGAACAAGACCTACTTTTCCATCATGATATTGAAAACAACGTGTGTCTAGCTTGCTGGAGCTGTCTGCCCCAGACAGTGATCATGAATAGAGCAGAAGCTGTGAGCTGAGTCTGACAAGGAGTGACTGCCAGCACCCATTGGGACTGTCCTTTGACAGCTTCTTTGGTTGAACCGTGTTCCGTTTCATTCTGTCTTATGAATTGGTTTCTGGTTCCAAGATATAATTCCTTAGCCTCAGCTAAATCAGTTTGTGTCAATGGCTGACCCAGTGTAGGGCAAGACTGTCAATACTGACATAGCCAGACACTGTGAGGTACAGCCTCCCAGTGATGGCTGGGACCCTGAGGAGGCGGACCTGGCACTGCCTGAAAGACACGTACAAACACTGGCTTCTGCAGGTGGTGGTGTGCGAGGAAGGACCAGCCTGAGGAGATTCCCAGCCTCTGAGCCTCCCTTCAGCTCCCACGCTGCTGGCCAAGGGCGCACACCACTCCTTTCTGAACGTACACACTGCAGTAAACCCTCGATGTGAGAGGTGGCAACTGGACTTCTGCTAGGAAATGAGGCCAAATTGCCTGACAGCACACTTCAGAAATATTAGGGTACTTAAGAAATGCCAGTAACCTTCATTTTGAAGTTGCTGAAGGGACCATCTTGGCTTTGCAGTCTAACCAGAACCACAGTCTTTCCTTTTCTGCCACCTTAGAACCAAGTGACAGAGCAGCATGGACACCCTGTACTAGAGGAATAGAGTGAACCCCCTGCCACCGTTGTTTCATGCCTGACACCTTCAGCTTGTGATCTGAAGGGGAACTGGTCGTGTTTTACCTGCTGAAGAAGAAGAGATGTCTGAAATGTGAATGTCGTACAGTCAGATGACTGACCTTTCCTGTCTGCGGCTCCCAATGACTGAATCTTGGAGGGGACTTAGGGCAGGTGGCTGGGTTCCTGACCCAGGACAGTTCATGGACAGGGCGCAGGCCCAGATGGCTGGGGGGTGTCAGGCTTCGCAGCCAGGTTGCCTGCCCACAGTTAGTTTGCCCCGCGCCGGGCTGTATTCAAGTCTTCCCTCCCAGTCACCTGACACAGGCTTTGGAATCTTTAACAGACTTGCGTGTTTGTTTCCCTTTAGCTTTTCTATAACATACAGTTTATGGTGTTATATTTTATTTTTAACTGAGATACTGTACATATGTAAATATCTTTTTCTTTAATTTTGAAATGAAATCTAAGTTGGTCAGGCTGGCCTTGAAATTGGAATCCATCTGCCTCAGCCTCACAAGTAGCCAGGACTACAGGCATGCACTGCCATGCCCAGCTTGTACATAGCTCTCAATGGGAAGAAAATACATGAACGTAATATTAGCTTCTCATCAGTGAACTGAACAGATATATCATTGGAATTTGTGCTGCACTCTGAGTTGCTGCAAACGCAGCCCAGCTAGTTTTTTTTGGAAAATGTGACAAAGCCACTAAGAGTGATTTATGGTGGCTTTGTAATATTGTGCTTGCTTGAGAAGTTGTGCTGGGAACTTCTCTGGCGCTCACCCTTCTGTTCCTTGCCAGAACTCTACCCCCAAAGATGGCGTTGGTGTAAAGCTGGAGGACTTTTCATTGTTGTACAAATGTGTTGTCTGTATTTAAGAACTCGGGAGGGAAGTTGATAATGCATGGAAATCGACTTGAGATGCATCCAACTTTATATCTAATGCTTTAGAATCTTAAAAGACAGGAAACCATAGTTCTGATCAGAATGTGCCCATAAATACCAGTGATCTTGGGGATTAAATTATGTACTCTTCAAGTTGATGTAAGTACACAGAACTTAAATTTCATGCTTTTAAAATGTAGACTCAGATGCTTTAAAATTTAAAGTTTTTTCATGAATTAATAATTCATGGTTCTGTAAACATTTGATTAAACTCTGTATGCACGTAAAAAAAAAAAAAAAAAAACCTAAGAAAATACTACCATTAAATACAAAAAGACAAAATGCCATCTCTAAACTGGGGGAAAATGTTTGTAATCTACCTGAAAACAGATGATAAATGGTTCATATAAGTCAAAAAGAAAAAGATCAATACTGTTTAAAAATAGGCAAAGGGCTTAAGTAAGCATTAACTAGGATGCAAATAACCAAAAACTGTATGGCTCACTAAAACTCACTAAAAAATCAAAATGTGATATCATCCTTCAGGTAGCAAATAGGCATGGATTTCTTTCTTAAAATTCTTAATGTTACAAGAATTCAGAGACAGACACTTCCATACACGAGTCTTCGGTAATTTTTAACTTGCCTTTATTTATTTATTTTTTGATTGGACTTCTTGTTTAGACTCTGTTTGATGGGGCTTAGATAAGAAAACTTGCATAAAACTAACTTCACAATGAGTTTCACTGATGAAAAATGCGATTTTAAAAATGCTGTTTTTTGGTAAATTTTTAGGCAAATAATAAATGCAAAGCACAATAATGTAAATATGGTACTGTTCTAAGGTACTTGTTGGGGAAATGAAATGCTTGTATTCAAACTATCAAAATTCTGACCTTTCAAAATAAGTATGTTTTAATATTAGCTGTTGTTTGAATATTAGTATTTGCTTCTAAACTCTTAAAATGCAAATTTCAAAAAAAAAACCCTACAGATAAATCTTGAGTTATTCCAACTAGTTTTCAATTATTTGAAAATTGTTTTTTATACTTACTTTCAATTATCTTTTACTTTTAACTATATATTGAACAAGAAACCAATTTCTAAATAAACATAAAGAACAGTTTCAATGTAGAGTAAAGCTAAATAATCTAATGTAACTTATATAGAAAGTCCGAGTGTAATATCAAAATATAGAATTAAATTTCCATAGCAGTGAACAACTTTCAGTCTCTTCTGAATATTCAAAACCAGCAACTTCCCCTGAGACTAGAAAGTTAGCAGATAAGATGAAAGAGATTTAGGCCCCGACCAACTACTAAAGTGATTCACTCTTTAATCCTTCAAGTAGTCATCTCGAGTAGCAAGGGTGTTTCTCAGTCTGTTCTCTGGATGAAATAGACAGGATACCACTGTGTGTATACTTTGTTCCACAGATTACTTTTGTGGGCCATTTCCAGAGGCTGAAATAACTTCATGAAGTGAGCATTCATTCATTTGGCAAAACTCCAGCTCCTGGATCAACTTCATTACAGTGGATTTTAGCTAATATTTGTTGTCTTTTTCTCCTAGCAGATATGCTTCACAACTAGAGGGGAAACTTGAGTCATTTAACCCTTAACAGGTTTTCTGTTGCTTTGCCCATCATCCCTGGGAAGTACTAAAAAGACAGAAGGATCAAGGTCTTTCTTCTCTCCCCAACTGCTTTATGTTGGGACTCCTCAAGGATCAGGCAGTCTCAAACCATCTTCTCTTTCCTTCTCATATCTTCTTCCCAGATGATTGCCTAAGTTCCCCTACAGGATTATCTTTATGCTGCTGTCTCCCAAATGCATGTCTTCACTGAGATCTTTCCACTGAGAAATAAATCAACAGGTCCAACTTCTATAGACACATCATCCTAGACCAGTGTGTTGGTGTTTTGTCAGTATTTTTCTGCTATGATTAAAAAAAACTAACAAGAATAATTTTAAAGGAGGAGAAGTTTATTTGGGGATTCACTGTTTCAGAGGTTGATAACATAGACAGCCAACTCTATTCCTCAGGGCTCAAGGTGAGGCAGAACATAATGGCAGAAGAGTGTGCTGGAGGGAAGCAGAGAGAGAGACCCTAATCACCAGATACCAAATATGTACCCCAAAGTCATGCCCCCAATGACCCATCTCCTTTACCACACCCTACCAGCCACTCAACTAATCAATTAATCTCATCAAGGAATTAATTCACTGGCTCTTATGAGCCCAGTCATTTCTCCTCTGAGCCTTCTTCAGTTGTCTCACACATGAGCTTTTGGGGAACACCTCACATTCAAACCATAACTGTTGGAAGGAAGGCTGATGTGGTCAATGACAGGTGTCACTGAGATTTTTTGCCCAATTCTTTTCTTTTCACAGAGGAGGAATCTGAGACCTACAATGGTTCAGGGATAAGTGTGCTTGGCATTTTCAGACCACCACTGGTTGGTTACATTTGTCAGAAACATTGCAAAATTAACATGTCCCCAAAAAATCTCTTCAATTTCTCCCCAGCTAGTTTGCTCTTCCCCAGCTTGTCCTTTGACATTAAATGGCACCATGGTTTCCCCGCTATTTTTAAGCCAGAAAGTAGGAAATCAGACTTGATTTATCAGTTTCATTAGTAAATTCCTCAGCAAGTCCTACCAGACCTAACCACCTTTAAGACTCAGAATAGCATAAGTGATGGTGAGTTGCAGAACAAAGTGACCCTAGGGTGGTGGAGAATGGACAACAAGGAGCTGATGGGATGCAGTTACTTCCAAGTAAGTCACCAGCTATCTTGTGCCAGAGTGATGGTCAGGAGGTGATATCCCTCTGCAAATGGCATAAATACTGTGGTATTATGAGGTGTTATGCTTATCTAGGTCACAGCCAGCACTGGGTTGTTCATTAGTTCTGAGAACACAGATAACCCTGAAGCCCTGTACCCAGGAATGAAAGGATGGTATGGATGGCCACCAGTGTCCTTTCCAGCTCTGTCACTCTGTAATTTTGTGACTCTAGACAAGACTCTGACTGTATTTTGGTGCACTTCAAAACCAGAGCAATTTCTGGTGGCTACAGCATCTGTGAATTAATGGCTTGCATTACTGAGGCCCTGGTTGGTCTAACACAGTCTGTTGAAGTAACAGTTTCTCTTTACACTCTCTCACCTTCCTCCTCTACCTGTTTCTTCCCTCTTGACAGTCCTTATCCTCAGTAAAACTGGAGTGTTCAGGATGCTTCTTGGATATCAGGGACCCATGATATCCTCCCCACAACTTCTGTGGAAAAGAACTAATATCAGTGTCTCCTCTCCTCTTGCCTCCATTAAAACTCTGACTTCTTGGCATGATGAAGTATAAGACTGACTCTCCAGTGTATGTGTGGATAAGAGAACAACTAACAATCAAACAACAGAGTATTCCTCACCAGAAATCTACAAGGAAAAAGAAATCAGGAGTGGAGATGACAAAAAAATTTTAGAAGCTATAAAATAGATGGAAATGGGGTAACAGACATAGCAGGCCAGAGGAAACAGAGAACTCTGCTATCATCAGGGGTGTGCAGAAGCAGCAGGGAGTTCTCAGACATTGTTAGTACCAGGACCTTGGGAAACAGGTGCAAATGGGAAACAGCAGGACTGTTTGAAACTCTGCAGGAAATGATGAGCCCAGCCTCACACACCTGCACCCCTCTGGTGAACCCCTCTCCCCAACTTCAGTGGAAACCTTGCAGACAAATGGAACGAGAGGAAATCTGGACTTGCAGACACTAGGAAGATCTGAACTCAGGGGTGTAGTACTAAAAAGAGACTGAGTAGATGTGAGAAATAGAAAGTTAGGTGGACCATTTTCCAGAATATAGCATTTGCCTTTCATTGGATCCAATTGTACCCATTTTAATTACATTCCTTCCCTTTGCTCACCAATTTAAAAATTAGCAAATGGCATAGATTGTAACCCCAATGTCCTCCAATCAGGGCAAAGGGCAGTACTGTGTTAGGGATAAAAGAAGGTGGACCACTGCCCAGGTGCACTTCTTAACCACGTTACATAGCAGGCCCTCATGGCAGGGTTAAAATTTGCCTTGCCCACTTGATATTTCTAACACTGATGACAGACTAAATCTATCTAATTGACAAGAACACAAACTCCACCACCACTTGGCCCCAAGGATGCTCACAGCCAAGCTGACCTTTCCTGGGATTCCAATTATGGGAGCCCTTGCCAAGAGAAAATGCTAAAGGATGCTGAAGATTGAGACTCACCTTCTAGCTGTTTCTGCTCAAGTTCACTTTTAAGTATTTTATGAGCTTTGTCAAGTGAAAGACATCTCCAAACTGATCTTGTTGTGCTGGAGCTAGGGTCAGGCTTAAATATGCCATACATAAGAAGATAGATTGCAAGATTCTGTAAAAGAGATGGAAACTAAGCATTGTACCCACTTGTGGTTGGAAAGTCAACATTTAAAAAAGGAGGTGACATTTGCAATGGACTTCAAAGGTTTGTTGAGATTGGGAGATGGAGACAAGGCAGGGAACATGGTGGTCAGAACTGAGACTTTCAGTAAAGATGGGGAGATAGGAAAAGTGAAATACTTCCAAGCTACTTTTTATATGCTGAGGGAAATGAGGAGAAATAAGGGTCAAAGGAGGAATTTCTGGGTGAAGTTGTGGAGGGTTTCATTAACTGCCAGGCTGGGACCTTATACTGAGCTCCTGAGGCCCTCTTGGGTGATGCATGTGGGCAGGCTGGTGACCTGGGCAGAACAGGAGGCAGCCTCCAGAAAGGTTAATGGTAAGGCTGCTGGAACTGGCTGCTGGAGGGCCATCCCTCACTAGCCCTGGGCTCCTCCTCACTTCTGGGTTGATGTAAAGCCCAACATCAGGCAGTTCCCTAGAACACATTGGTGATGACTAGGTAAGAGTTGACTGGGTGTCTGCTCAGTGGAAATGAGAGGTGACCTTCTCATGATTTTAGTGTAGACACTCTCTGAGACCTTGTATGAAGCAGTCCAGAAGCTATTCCTGAGTTTGTCTATGATTAGAAGTCTATAGTAATTGTGCTAAGGGCTTACTTCATTTTAAATTTTGGTTACATTAAAACTTTGTTGACTTTAGAAGACTCATTATGATTTCCTAATTTCTGAAATCTATTTAGAAATATCCTCTACCTACAAAAAAATCTCTGACTTAGGCAACCATTATTGGAGCTAATGCATGCAATTTTTAGAGAAGTTATGTTTTGACTTATAGAAGAATTGCTCAGGTTGTGAGAAACCTGTCACCTCAGTTTACTTTTTGGTTCATGGCAGCTATTTCCTAAAGTGATGCTAATTCAACAGTTTTTCCTACCTTCTCTGTTTTACTTTCCTCTTAGCACTCTCATCTTTTACATCTCTCTTAATCTAAGTTAAAGATAAGATCGTACAGGGTGTCATCACCTCACTTGGGAATGAGCAGTTGCTGATGAGCTCACATTTACTCTCAAGGTTCCTGTGACTGTGTTCAGAGCTCTCCTCATGATAGCCTTTGATGTGCAATTCCAAGGTTTCCATCCAAGGAATTCCCTCAGCTCAGTTCAAAAACGATTTATCCTTGGTTTTTACCTTCATTCCTAAGACATACTTAGAGAAATCTTTGAATATTTGTAAAGGTAGTTCAGAACTAAAAGTTGTAAGGCAGATGAGCAAGTCTGAGTACTTAGGATTTAAATTTAGGACATATTTGAAGACAGCTCATATTTAGATAACTATTATGTGTGTTAAGGAGCATGAGGGGAAATATGAGGCACCCCTGCTCCCTGGAGATTGCTGCTTAGTTGTGTGAGCAATTTTAGTACAACCCTGCATGTCAGGGATACATGATGATGGTGTGGATGAGACCAGCTGCTGATGTTTACCATGAACTAGGCAACGTTCAATGCACTTTTCAGATATTAGCTTATGGAGTTTCTGTAACAGAAAAATAAGCAATACTATAATTATCCATACTTCACAGATGAGGAAAGGAAGGCACTGAGAGGTGAAATCTCTTCTCCAAGGTCACAGAACTAGTAGTGGCAGAGCTGAGGTTTGCACTCCCTCAATCACTGTCTTAGTCTCCAGAGCCTGCATGCTCAGCTGCTACCCTGTCTCAGAGAAGGTGAAGATGGCACATAAGCAGAGGTATTCCTGAAATGGTGGTGCCTAAGAAAGATTTTGCAGAGAGGGTTTCAGAAAAACTAATTGCTTACTAAGAAGAAAACAGAGGGGCTGTGGTTGTGGCTCATAAGTAAGGTACTTGCCTGGCATGTATGAGGCACTGGGTTTGATTCCCAGCACTACATAAAAATAAATGAATAAAATAGAGGTCTATTGACATCTAAAAAATACAAATAAATAAATAAATAAAAAAGAAGAGAATATAGCATTTGGTCATCTTGCTTAGTGAGCAGAGATTTAAAATGGAGGTGGATTTCGTTTTGTTTTCTTGTCATCTGTTGGGAATCTATGTCTTATAATGTATTTGTACTTTTTCTACATGACCAGGAAGTGAATTTTTCATTATGTATTAGCATCAATATTAATCTTGTTAGCCTTCAGCTTCAAAATAACTTAACATTTAAGAAGGTTAATCAATATCAACAGGCATATTGATTAGTTACTGGAAGGGCAGCACAACAGGGCCTTTCCAGTTTATCAGAAGCCTCTTTTCTTTCCTTTCCACTGTACATTTTGTAAAGTGTGTTCTAATACACCCTTCTAAAACATCCACATTTCGTTATGGTTGGTGTGGGTGGGCTACTGTGAAATACTGGGATGGCTTTGCTCTTTGCTCTACTCTGTGGACTCAGTATAAAGACATTGCAAACCCACCCAACCACCAGGCCAAAGACAGACGCTATCACTGAATGACCCTGCATGACCACCAGGCCGATGTCTGTTGCCATTGCAAAGCAAGCCGGCAGATGAGCCAGCCCACCTGCAACGCAGAACTAGCCAGAGGCTTCTTTATAGGCTGGTGCAGGCATTTTGAATGATTCCTGAGAGCATGCCCATCATCATTGGAAGGGCAGTTCCCTTCCTGAGACACCTACAGGAGGCTAGAGGACCTTTAACAAGACCCAGGAGTCAAGAAGAGGAGGTATTTTGAGACTTGGGACCAAATCAGAGCCACAGGGTGAGTCTTTCCCACTGGTCAGGGTCCCTGGATGGGGCAAGTAGTCCAGAAACACAAGGTACATCGTGGAGTAGAGTAGCCCAGTGAGACTCCCCTGCTGGAGCCGAGTACCCAATCAGGAGCATTGCAGAGGAGGGCCACACAGCAAGAGGCTTTGACACAGAGTAAGGGTCTGAGGCTCAGGTGGAAGCTCCAGTCCCCAGGAAACGTAGCTGAAGAGGGCTGCTTAGTGAGGGAATCCCTCACAGGGCCAGGCTCCCGAGCCCACGTGGTAGGTCAGAACCCCTGGAAACATCACAGAGGAGGGCTTCCCATTCCAGGTGGTAAGTTCTGCACTGAAGGGAACTTCTCAGAGGAGAGGTGACCAGTGAAACTTCCCCACTGGGTAAGTCTTTCCCACTAGGTGAGGTTTTCCCACCAGGACAGTAGAACCAGAGACACAGGCCCAGATCAGACATGCCCCAGTATGAAGTCCAGTCCCCCATTCACTGACCATCAGTCAACAAGTGGAGGCACCTCTGACCACTGACAAGGAATATACCCCATCTGAAGGCCACCAACCCTAAAGGGGCAGCTTCCTTGTGGAGCACCGAATTATCATATTCCTCTAAGATTTCAGGCTACTGAAGGCTAAGAGGTGAGTTATTGGAAATTTACAGAGAAAACATTAGTCGATAGAGGAAATTTGCAATATCTCAAAGAATTTCACTACTACAGGGGTAGATACGTGAGCAATATGGGAAAACAAAGGAAGAAAATGACCCAAACAAACCTAGATGGTACAGCAATAAAATCCAATGACAGCATGGCAGAAGAAAGGTCAGAAAGGGAGTTCAGAATGTACATAATTAAAATGATCATGGAAGCAAACAAGGAGATGAAAGAGCAAATGCAGGCATTGAAGGATGCGATGAAAGGGCAAATGCAGGCATTGAATGATCGCACCAATCAACAGTTAAAATAGCAAATGGGGGAAGCAAAAGATTATTTAAATGAAGAATTAGAGACATTGAAAAAAAAAACAAACAGAAATCCTTGAAATGAAGGAAACAATAAAGCAAATTAAAAACTCCATAGAAAGCATAACCAATAGGATAGAACACCTGGAAGACAGAACCTCAGATATTGAAGACAAAATATTTAATCTTGAAAGCAAAGTTGACCAAACAGAGAAGATGGTAAGAAATCATGAACAGATTATGGGATATCATGAAAAGGACAATGGTAAGAATTATTGGGATTGAGGAAGGCTTAGAGAAACAAACCAAAGGAATGAATAATCTATTAATGAAAAAATATCAGAAAATTTCCCTCATCTGAAGAATGTAATGGAAAATCAAGCACAAGAGGTTTATAGTACTCCAAATACACAAAATTACAACAGACACACACCAAGGCACATTATAATGAAAATACCCAACATACAAAATAAAGACAGAATTTTAAAGCTGCAAGAGAAAAAAATCAAATTACATTCAGGGGGAAACCAATACAGATATCAACAAATTTTTCGATCAGACCCTAAAAGCTAGAAGGGCCTGGAATAACATTTTTCTAGTTCTGAAAGAAAATGGATGCCAACCAAGAATCTTATACCCACCAAAACTTACCTTCAGGATTGACAATAAAATAAAATCCTTCCATGATAAACAAAAGCTGAAAGAATTACAAAAAGAAAGCCAGCATTACAGAACATTCTCAGCAAAATATTCCATGAGGAAGAGATGAAAAACAATGATGTAAATCAGCAAAGGGAGGAACTACCCTAAAGGAACAGCAAAATGAAGGAGAAGACAAGTCGTGTCAAAAAAAAAAAAAAAAAGCCAAATGACCAGGAATACAAATCATATCTCAATAAT
>NW_025920760.1:0-25903 GCF_902686445.1 Sciurus carolinensis | reverse complement strand
CAGATCAATTTCAAGTAATAAAATTAAAGATGCTATCAAAAGACTTCCAACTAAGAAAATCCCAGGACCAGAGGGATTATTGGGTAACATCAGACTTTTAAGAATTTATACCAAACCTCCTTAAATTATTCTACAAAAAAGAAAACTACTTGAAACATACTCTATGTAGTTTACATCACCCTGATATGAAAATCAGACAAAGATATATTAAGGAAAGAAAACTTTACACCAATATTCTTGATGAACATAGATAAAGGATTCTCAATAAAATACATTACATTAAAATTGCATTTTACATTTTACATTTTAAAATTACATTAAAAAATTAAAAAGGTATGCACCATAATCAAATGGAGTTCTTCCAAGGGCTGCAAGGTTCTTTTAACATATGGAAATCAATAAACATAATCCATCACATCAATAGACTTAAAGATGGGAATCACATGATTACCTCAATAGCTGAATGAAAAGCATTTGGCAAAATGCATAATACATTTGTGATCAAAACACTAGAAAAAGTAGGGATAGAAGAAACATAACTCAATATTGTAAAAGCTATATACACCAACACCACAGTCAACAACATTCTAAACAGAGAATAAGTGAAACAATTTCCTCTAAAAAGAGGAACAAGAAAAGTATACCCTCTTTTAAAAACTATTCATCAACATCCTAGAATACTTACTCAAAACAATTAGGCAAAAGAAAGAGATTGAAGAAACACAGAAAAAGAAGTGCTATACCTATCCCTGTTTGCTAACAGTATGATCCTAGATTTATAAGACCGCCAAAATCCACCAGAAATATAGTAGAACTCATAAATTTAATCAGAAAATTAGCAGGATTCAAAATTTACACTCATAAATCAATTGTACACCTATACCCCAAGAAAAATCAGCTGAAAGATAAATTAGGAAAACTAATCCATTCACAATACCCCTCAAATAGAAATAAACACAATACTTGGGAATTGATCTATCAAAAGAAGTGAAAGACCTCTATAGTGGAAAGAAAACACTAAATAAAGAAATTGAGGAAGAATTCAGAAAATGGAAGAACCACTCCTGTTATTGGACAGTAAGAATTATTATTGCCAAGATGGTCATAGTACCAAAAGCACTGCACAGACACAGTAAAAATTCCATAAAAATTCCAATGACTTTTTTCACTGATATAAAAAAAGCAGTCATAAAAATAAGAAGTCCAGACAAGGTTAAGCAATTCTCAGCAAGAAAATTGAAGCAGGAAGTATCATGATACCAGACTTTATACTCTAGAGCTATAGTAACAAAACAGCATGATATTGACACCAAAAAAGGCAAGAAGACCAATGGAGTAGAATAGAAGGCACAGAGACAAACCCACATGAATATAGTTATCTCATACTAAACAAAGGCACCAAAAACATGCTTTGGAGAAAAGATAACTTCTTCAACAAATGGTGCTGGAAAAATTGGAAATCCATATGTAATATATTGATAGTTAACCCTATCCCTCACCCTACACAAAACTCAACTCCATGTGGATCAAAGGAATAGTATTGGATCAGCAATGTAAGCACAAGGCCCTGGGTTCAATTCCCACTACCAGAAAAAAAAAATCAATGTAGATGTTCAGAGATGGGTTTGCTGACGGTGAGGATAAATGATGCCTACCCTACCTAGCCTTACCCAGCGCACTTACTCAGGCATCAGAGATCAAGCTCTGAAGGCACAGATCTAATTTTATTTAGGGTTTCACAAGACATATATAGACACATTATCCAATCAGGTTAACACACTTGTTAAAGTATAACAGAGTCAGCCTATAGTTGAACTATACATCAAGGGTCCAGGTAGTGTAAACAAATCAAGCATGCCTAAGCAATTCTGCCCAGCAACAGGTCTGAGACAAAGGACTGGAGGAATAGCAAGCTCCTGCACACTGCATGAGGCAAGGCAGTGTGGGCGAGCTCACATCATAGGTTTCTGTGATGCATGATAGAATGAGGCCTCCCCTCAGCTCAAACTCAGTCTCAGCAACTGCAAAGACCTTCATTCCATGGCAAGTCTTTACCATTACCTCAGTTTCTCTGTTCAGACTATTTGGATTACTTAGACCATGGTGTCAGTGACTGCTGTCAGATAAGCTTGAGGAATATTCCCTACAGTTCAGTTGATAGAGTGCTTGCCTAGTAAGCACAAGGTCCTGAGATCAATCCCCAGTACTGCAAAACAAAAAAAATTAAGACAATAAATGTGATGGCATCAAACTGAAAAAAATCTTCATAGCAAGACACAATCAAGAACATGGAGAGAAAAACCTATACATTGGAAAAAAAAAAACTTTGCTATCTGCTCATCAGATAGGTTGCTAATTTCCAGGACAAACAATAATTCAAAGCTTAATGTAAAAAAAAATCAATAAATGGTCAAAGGAATTGAAGAGACACATTATAGAATAGGAAATACAAATGAGAAACAAATATGTGAAAAAATATTCAACCTCTCTTGCTATTAGAATAATGCAAATTAAAACCACACTGAGATTTTGCATCACATAGAGTGGCAATTTTCAAGACTACGGTAACAATAAAGTTTGTGAGCTCATGAGCACACAGGGAACAAGGTTCACGCATACATTGCTGGTGGAACTACAATTGTTGCTACCACCCTGAAAAGCAGTATGGATAACCTCAAAAACTAGGAAAGGAGCCACCATTGGACCAAGTTATCTCACTCCTTGTACACGAAGTGGTTAAAATCAGCATACTAAAATGATGTGCCCACATCAATGTTTAAAGCAGCTCACTTTTCAACAGCAAAGTTATGAAACCAATGGGGTTGCCCTTCAACAGATGAATGAATTAAGAAAATGTGGTGTATATACACCCTGGAGTATTACTTGGGCACAAAAAAGAATGGCATAAAGAACAATGACTTTATGGCATTTGACAGTGCATAGATAGATCTGTATAATTTCATGCTAAGTGAAATAACCCAGTTCCAAAAGTCAAAGGTTGAATATTTTCTCTGATATGAGGAAGCAAAACCACATTAAGGAGGACATAAGGAAAATAATGGAATTTCTGTAGATTAGACAATGTGGAATGGGTGGAAGGAAGGGGGATAGGAAAAGGAAAGAGAGTGGAAGGAAACTGACATAATTATCATATGTTTATTTACAAAAAACAACAACCCATCACCAGGTACATCCACAGAGTGGGGTCCTAAATAGAATAGGATATATTGCATGTTTGTAACATTATATCAAAATGGATTTTACTGTCATAGCCAAAAAGAACCAATAAATAACTGAATATATAATAAATAAATAAATAAATAATAAATGACAAATATCAATAAATAGAAGTAAGACCAATAGAAAAAAGAAAAGGGAACAGGGAACAAGGAGGAAATCTAATGGGGGAAATCTGGAGCTTGAATTGGAGCAAATTATATTCTGTGATTGTGCAATATTGTCAAAATAAAATATAGTTTTATTTATAATCATAATGCATTAATAAAAATTTTTAAAAAGTAACCCTGTAAATGGGAGCTATATTGATAATCATGAAATTCAAGTTGGATGTGGAGGAGAGAAGAAAGACAGAAGGAAATTAAAGAATAGAAAGATGGGAAAGCTTAAAGAAATCTGGGGTTCTACAAAGAACAACTTAATGAGAAAATTTCCATAGATTTCACTGACTTTTACCATAAAGAGTGGCTGGAGAAAGAGGAGAGAGGGCAATTACAAAACTTTTCCCAATAAAATTAAAAGACTGAATTAATGGGGAGAATATTTTAATAACTTGTACACCAATATTATAGTTATTTCAGAAAAAAAGATGTTTTGATATGGAAATAAAGATATGAATACAATTAGGTATGCCTTGTGGGAGGTTTTATTTAAATAAAATTTTAGAATACTAATTCTTAAAATCATGAAAAATCTTTAAAAAATTAGTGTCAGTAATTTGACAGTTTTCTTTCTTTGGATGTATATGTAAAATGTTACAATAAAGTAAGATCACTGTACAGTGAACTTAAATATAGTATGTTCTACTTTTCCATTAATATTACATGAATTATTTTGGACATACATGAATTTCTGAATTTTATGTGGCATTCAGATGATGTCAAATATTTTTATATGTAAGGGTCACCTCTCAGGTTTTATATATTCTCTTTAGTTTTTAGTGCTGAGGCCCAAGTTTGCTCAATTGCAAAAGGCAATGCCATTCTTCACAGGATCCCACAGTTGGTTCAGATTGAGAAAGACAGATGTAGAAATTCAGCTGTCACACTAATGCTTCTGCCTTTTTTGGTTTCTTATACCATCTTTTATTTGCACTCAAAAGATTAAAAGTCAAGCATGGATGCTGGTAAATTACAAAGCTTTACATTGAACATCAGTGTTTGTATGGATGAAAGCAAAGGGAAAGAATATTCAGAGCTAAATTTGCTTTTTTTTATTATTGTAAACAAATGGAATACATGTTGATTCTCTGTCTGTACATGGTGTAAAGGCATACCATTTGCGTAATCATAAATTTACATAGGGTAATGTTGATTCATTCTGCCATGTTTTCTCTTCCCCCCACCCCTCCCACCCCTCCCCTCCATCTATACAGTCCTTCCGTCCTCCATTCCTGCCCCCCCTCCCTAAACCCAACTCCAACACCAACACTAATCCCTCCCACCACCCATTATGTGTCATCATCCACTTATTAGTGATATCATTCTTCCTTTGGTTTTTTGAGATAGGCTTATCTCACTTAGCATGATATTCTCCAGTTTCATCCATTTTCCTGCAAATGCCATAATTTTATCATGCTTTATGGCTGAGTAATATTCCATTGTATATATATACCACTATTTCTTTATCCATTCATCAATTGAAGGACATCTAGGTTGGTTCCACAATCTGCCTATTGTGAACTGAGCAGCTATGAACATTTATGTGGCTATATCTCTGTAATATGCTGATTTTAAGTCCTTTGGGTATAAGCCAAGGAGTGGGATAGCTGGGTCAAATGGTGGTTCCATTCCAAATTTTCTAAGGAGTCTCCATACTGCTTTCAAGAGTGGCTGCATTAATTTGCAGCCCCACCAGCAATGTATGAGTGTACCTTTCTCCCCACATCCTCGCCAACACCTGTTGTTGCTTGTATTCTTTATAATCGCCATTCTAATAGGGGTGAGATGAAATCTTATGGTGGTTTTGATTTGCATTTCTCTTATTACTAGAGATGTTGAACATTTTTCATATGTTTGTTGATTGCTTGTAGATCTTCTGTGAAGTGTCTATTCATTTCCTTAGCCCATTTGTTGATTGGATTATTTGCATTCTTGGTGTAGAGTTTTTTGAGTTCTTTATAGATTCTGGAGATTAGTGCTCTATCTGAAGTATGAGTGGCAAAGATTTTCTCCCACTCTGTAGGCTCTTTCATCGCGTTGCTGATAGTTTCCTTAGCTGAGAGAAAGCTTTTTACTTTGAATCTATCCCAGTTATTAATTCTTGCTTTTATTTCTTGTGCTATGGGAGTCCTGTTGGGGAAGTCTGGTCCTAAGCCGACATGTTGAAGCTCTGGACCTACTTTTTCTTCTATAAGATGCAAGGTCTCTGGTCTGATTCTGAGATCCTTAATCCATTTTGAGTTTAGTTTCATGCATGGTGAGAGATATGGGTTTAGTTTCATTCTGTTGCATATGGATTTCCAGTTTTCCCAGCACCATTTGTTGAAGAGGCTATCTTTTCTACATTGCATATTTTTGACCCCTTTGTCTAGTATGAGAAAATTGTATTTATTTGGGTTTGTGTCCATGTCCTCTATTCTGTACCATTGATCCACCTTTCTATTTTGGTACCAATACCATGCCATTTTTGTTACTATTGCTTTGTAGTAGAGTTGAAGATCTGGTATTGTGATACCCCTGCTTCACTCTTTCTGCCAAGGATTGCTTTAGCTATTCTGGGTTTTTTATTCTTCCAGATGAATTTCATAATTGCTTGCTCTATTTCTATAAGGTACATCATTCGGATTTTAAATGGAATTGCATTGAATCTGTATAACATATTTGGTAGTATGGCCATTTTGGCAATATTAATTATTCCTATCCAAGAACATGGGAGATCTTTCCATCTTCTAAGGTTTTCTTTAATTTCTTTCTTTAGTGTTCTGTAGTTCTCATTGTAGAGGTCTTTCACCTCTTTTGTGAGATTGATTCCCAAATATTTTATTTTTTTCGAAGCTATTGTGAATGGGGTAGTTTTTCTAATTTCTCTTTCTGAATATTCATCGCTTATGTATAAAAATGCCTTAGATTTATGTGCATTGATCTTATATCCCACAACTTTACTGAATTCACTTATGAGATCTAAAAGTTTTCTGGTGGAATTTCCTGGTACCTCTAAGTATACAATCATATAATCAGCAAATAGAGATAGTTTGAGTTCTTCTTTTCCTATTCATATCCCTTTAATTTCTTTGGTCTGTCTAATTGCTCTGGCTAGAGTTTCAAGGATGATATTGCATAGAAGTTGTGAAAGAGGGCATCCCTGCCTTGTTCCAGTTTTTAGAGGGAATGTTTTCAGTTTTTCACAATTTAGAATGATATTAGCCATGTGCTTAGCATAGATGGCCTTTACAATGTTAAGGAACGTTCCCACTATCCCTATATTTTCTAGTGTTTTGAGCATGAAGGGGTACTGTATTTTATCAAATGCTTTTTCTGCATCTATCAAAGTAATCATGTGATTCTTGACTTTAAGTCTGTTGATATGGTGAATTACATTTATTGATTTCCTGATGTTGAACCAACCTTGCATCCTTGGGATGAAACCCACTTGATCATGGTGCACTATCTTTTTAATATGTTTTTGTATGCAGTTTGCTAAAATTTTGTTGAGAATTTTTGCATCGATGTTCATTAAGGATATTGGTCTGAAATTTTCTTTCCTCGATGTGTCTCTGTCTGGTTTAGGTATCAGGGTAATATTGGCTTCATAGAATGAGTTTGGGAGGGTTCCCTCCTCTTCTATTTTATGGAATACTTTGAGAAGTATTGGAATGAGCTATTCTTTAAAGGTTTTGTAGAACTCGGCTGAGAACACATCTGGTCCTGGACTTTTCTTTGTAGGTAGGCTTTTGATGACTTCTTCAATTTCATTACTTGAAATTGGTCTATTTAAATTGTGTATGTCCTCCTCATTCAGTTTAGGCAATTCATATGTCTCTAGAAACCTGTTGATGTCTTCGAAATTTTCTATTTTGTTGGAGTATAGGTTTTCAAAATAGCTTCTAATTATGTTTTGTATTTCAGTTGTGTCTGTTGTGATATTTCCTTGTTCATTCCGAATTTTAGTGATTTGGGTTTTCTCTCATCTTCTCTTTGTTAGTGTGGCTAAAGGTTTATCAATTTTGTTTATTTTTTCGAAGAACCAACTATTTATTTTGTCAATTTTTTGTATTGTTTCTTTTTTTTCAATTTCATTGTTTTCAGCTCTCAGTTTAACTATTTCCTGTCTTCTACTACTTTTGGTGTTGGTCTGCTCTTCTTTTTCTAGGGCTTTGAGCTGTAGTGTTAGGTCATTTATTTTTTGAGTTTTATTTCTTTTATTAAATGCACTCCATGAAATAAATCTTCCTCTAAATACTGCTTTCATAGTGTCCCAGAGATTTTGATATGATATTTCTTTGTTCGTTTACCTCTAAGAATTTTTTAATTTTCTTCCTAATATCTTCTGTTATCCATTCATCATATAATAGCATATTGTTTAATATCCAGGTGTTGGAGTAGTTTCTGTTTTTTACTCTTTCATTTATTTCTAATTTCAATCCATTATGATCTGATAGAATACAAGGTAGTGTCTCTATCTTCTTGTATTTGCTGACATTAGCTTTGTGGCATAATATATGGTCTATTTTAGAGAAGGATCCATGTGCTGCTGAGAAGAAAGTGTATTCGCTCTTGGTTGGATGGTATATTTTATAAATGTCTGTTAAGTCTAAATTATTGGTTGTATTATTGAGATCTATGGTTTCTTTGTTCAATTTTTGTTTGGAAGATCTGTCCAGTGGAGAGAGAGGCGTGTTAAAATCACCTAGTATTATTGTGTTATGGTCTATTTGGTTTCTAAAATTGAGAAGGATTTGTTTGACATACATGGATGAGCCACTGTTTGGGGCATAGATGTTTATGATTGTTATATCTTGCTGATTTGTGCTTCTCTTAAGCAGTATGAAATGTCCTTCTTTATCCCTTCTAACATTGGTTTGAAGTCCACATTATCTGAAATGAGGATGGATACTCCAGCTTTTTTGTTGAGTCCAAGTGCATGGTAAGTTTTTTCCCATCCTTTCACCTTTAGTCTATGGGTATCTCTTTCTCTGAGGTGAGTCTCTTGCAGGCAACATATTGTTGGATCATTCTTTTTAATCCAATCTGCCAGTCTATGTCTTTTGATTGATGAATTCAGGCCATTAACATTCAGGGTTATTATTGAGATATGATTTGTATTCCTGGTCATTTGGTTCATATTTAAAATTTTTGACACATCTTGGTTCCTCCTTTATTTGACAGTTCCTTTAGGATAATTCCTCCCTTTGCTGATTTGATTCTTTGTTTTTTATCTCTTCCTCATGAAATATTTTGCTGAGCATGTTCTGTAATGCTGGCTTTCTTTTTGTAAATTCTTTTAGCTTTTGTTTATCATGGAATAATTTTATTTCATTGTCAAATTTGAAGGTAAGTTTTGCTGGGTATAAGATTCTTGGTTGGCATCCATTTTCTTTTAGGGATTGAAAAATGTTATTCCAGGCCCTTCTAGCTTTTAAGGTCTGGATTGAAAAATCTGCTGATGTCCGTATTGGTTTCCCCCTGAATGTAATTTGGTTCTTTTCTCTCACAGCCTTTAAAATTCTGTCTTTATTTTGTATGTTAGGTATTTTCATTATCATGTGCCTTGGTGTGGGTCTGTTGTAATTTTGTGTTTTTGGAGTCCTGTAAGCCTCTTGGACTTGATTTTCCATTTCATTCTTCAGATTCGGGAAATTTTCTGATATATCATCGAATAGATTGTTCATTCTTTTGGTTTGTTTCTCTAAGCCTTCCTCAATCCCAATAGTTCTCAAATTTGGCCTTTTCATGCTATCCCATAGTTCCTGGAGATTCTGTTCATGATTTCTTACCACCTTTTCTGTTTGTTCAACTTTGTTTTCAAGGTTAAATATTTTGTCTTCAATATCTGAAGTTCTGTCTTCCAGATGTTCTATCATATTGGTTATGCTTTCTATGGAGTTCTTAATTTGGTTTATTGTTTCCTTCATTTCAAGGATTTCTGTTTGTTTTTTTTCAATATCTCTAACTCTTTATTGAAATGATGTTTTGCTTCCTGTATTTGCTCTGTTAACTGTCGATTGGTGCGATCATTCAATGCCTGCATTTGCTCTTTCATCTCATCGTTTGCTTCCCTAATCATTTTAATTATGTACTTTCTGAACTCCCTTTCTGTCATTTTTTCTGCCATGCTGTCGTTGGATTTTATTGATGTAACATCCAGATTTGTTTGGGGCATTTTCTTCCCTTGTTTTGTCATATTGTTCAGGAATCAGTGGGTCATTAAGATATTGCAGATTTCCTCTATCGACTTATAATGTCCCTGAAGATTGCTAGTATATCCCCTCTTATCCTTCAGTAGCCTGAAGTCTTGGAGGAAGTTGATAATGTGGAGCTCTACGAAGAAGCTGCCTCTCTAGGGGTGGTGACCCTCAGGTGGCGTATATACCCTGCTAGTGGGCAGAGGTGCCTCCCCTTGTTGACCAATGGTCATCCAATGGGGAACTAGACTGCGGGCTGAGGCAAGGCCTGTTTGTGCCTGTGTCTCTGGTTTTACCGTCCCTGTGGGAAAACCTCACCCAGCAGGGAAGATTCACTCGGTGGGGACGTCTCGCTGGTCAGTTGCCCTCCTAGAGGTTCCCCTCAATCTACAACTACCGCCTGGGCTGGGCTGTCTTCTTCTGCAACGTTCCCAGGGTCCCGGACCTACGTCCTGGGCCTGGGAGCCTCACCCTTCGCAGGCGAGTCTCTTTAGGCTGCCTCTTCCAGAGAATCTGCCCGCAGCCCTGGAAACTTCGCTCCGCCCCTAGGCGTGTCTCTGTGCATGTCTTCCAGCAAGAAGCCACCTAGCTCCTGGGACCCTGCTCTGCACCTAATCCCTGGCTATGCGGCCCCTCCTCTGAGCTGCCATCTGGAGCCCCATACAATAGCTCCAATACCCAGAGACCCACCACACACCTCCTCCTCTGGACAGTGGCCCGGTTTCCTACGCAGTCACTAGGAGTCCAAGCAACTCACTTTGTGTCTCCTCCTGCCAACCGCCTGTAGCCCTTGGCAGTCACTCCAAGTCCACGTGACCCGCCCTGTTCCTCCTCCTCCTCCTCGGGTTTCCCCCCCAGGTGTTCAGGAGCGGTGGCTCCGAGACCAAGTGACCCACTGTGCTCCTCCTCCAGGCAGGCCACCGGTGTTCAGGAGTTGTTGCTTTTAGTCCAATCAACTCACCACTCGCCTCCTCCTCTGGCAACTGCCTGTGGCTCTGATGCAGTCACTCCTAGACCAAGCAACCCGCCGCACTACTCCTCTTCCTCCGGGCAGCCCCCCGGTGTTCAGAAGCAGTCATTCTGAATCCAAACAGCTCGCCACGCAGCTCCTCCTCAGGTAGCCGCCCAGAGCCCCAGTGGTTGTTCCGAGTCCAAGCGCTGTGCTGAGCCGCCTCCTCTACGATGATCCCAGTTATCCGTGTTTACCGCTCCAGTGGGGGGAGGGGCGTCTCGCCGAGAAACTCTACTTCACAAAGTTCCCTGCATTCCAGGGCTACTGCCCTATCCGGGATGCCTCCCCAATGGGAGAGACTCACCCGGCGGCTTTGAGTTGGTCCCAAGTCTCTCGCTATCTCCTCTTTTGAATCTTGTGTCCTGGACCAACATGAAATGCAGCCACCCTCTAGTCTTCCATCTTGAAAACCCCTAAATTTCTTCATATAGGTTTACATACATGATGAGAAGCAACTAAGTGTAGTTTAGTATTTTCCTTCCATCCTGATTTATGGTTATGTTGAAAGAGTCTCAGTATACTATTTTCTATATACTTGGACATTTTTTCTTTTAAATAGTTAATGAATAGTTTTGTTGCAAGGGCTGTGTAAAGATATCTTAGGAGATAGCAATTTGATAGATTTTAATGTATTTAAATAAAATGAATACTGTTTACAGAAGAATTATTCTAATTGATTTCTCTTTATTTCTACAAGGAGAAAGTACCACATTTCACCAAAATTTTTACTGTCATGGAATCTTATGTTTCACAATTTAAAAAAAATAAATGTTTCTTTTCCCTCCAGGCAATGATTGAAACATATGTGACATTTTCCCTGGCCTTGGCTAATATAAATTTAATAATTTTCTTTTTCATTTTCCCAGTTGTTGGATTACTTGCACATCTATCATGGAAAATTTCAGTTTACAAAACACATATCCATTATATTTAGATAAATTATTCTCTTCATAGTAGTTTTATATAAAAATGGGAATAAATTCATGCTTTGAAATGAATTAAGAAATCTTCTTAGTTATGTCGTATGTAATAATGACCTGTGTTTATGGCTATCAGAGGAAAGCCTGAAATTAAGAGACTAAATAATAGACACCATAATCATTATTTGAAACAATAGCACATTCTTTCTTTGAATATTTGTTCATATTTCTCATTCATTTGCCTTAAGACACTTTGATTATTCTTTCACTCTCTGTTCTTAGATTGAACCAAGTAGTGCTTTACCACTGAGCTACATCCACAGTTCATCTTTTTTTCACTTTTTATTTTGAGACAACTTGTCACTAAGCTGCTGAAGTTGCCTTCAAACTTGTGATCCTCCAGACAGCCTATTGGGCTGCTGGGATTATCAGAAAGTGCTACTGTATTCAGTCTAGGATGCTTTGTGTTTAATCAAAGCTTTGCAAAGTATGCTCTTTTATGTGTGATTCTCTTCATTTGTTCCTTTCATTACTTAACTACCAAAAACAGTGAGTCACTGGGAATATAGTTCTGAGCCAGATAGTCACTGTGTTAGTGTCTGGCCTCCTGAATCATATATTCAAATGAATTGTGCTTTGTCATGATCTGCTCTGGAGCACAGATTCAGCTGTATCTTTAAAATATTAAGGAGCAAACTGTAAATGCACATGAGTGTGTGTACATATTGTAGGAATTCTTGGCATTCATTGGTCATTCTGGTCTTAATCACAGCAAACCTAGCAGCATTGAGCTGGTTCTTCTTTAGACTTTGTTTTTAATAAGACATTCTGTTTGACCTGTAGTCATTTGTAATACTGTTTTTGTTTCTGCTGGTGTCATGTCATTGATTTCACGTTTTTATGTGTGATATATTTTCCATAATTGTATCATAAAACTTATAATTAATATTTCTTAGATGTTCACAGTTTTCAAGGTAACTCTCATATATATTGTGGGGGCTTAGAATTGTAGTTAACAATTTCAAGAAATTAACCACATTACAAAAGCTTACTGGAGGCTACCTAAGCCTGAATCCTGCATAACTTCATCCCTCCCCACTCTTCCCACATCCCTCTAACCACTGGGCTCCCAGTTACATTGCTTTCCCTCCTTCCCTCTTTTACTACCACCCTGGTCTACTCCATCTCTGATCCTGGTCCACTGTGCTGGGTGTCTGTTGGCCACCTAGTGCTGGGCTCTGCAGCCAGTCTTCTGCCCACCCTAACATGATGGTCATGTCCCAGCTCAAGCCAGTGCCAAACTCAGTTCTCAGTCCTGCTGGAATATGCAGGAACACCCAGAGACCAGTCCCATTCCCAGGCCTATATCTAGGAACTTGTGTCCTCCTGGGGTCCCCAGAGCACACAGCCATCTCCTCTCTGTGTCAGCATTCTGACCCAGACCATGCCCAATTTTACTGGAATCTGCAGTAAGAACCCAGAGTCACATAGGGGGCCTTCACTTTTGCTGTTTGCTGACAGACTTATGACTATTGAGACAGGCATCTGAATCTTCCCTATCACTAAAGTCCTCTGAATTTTCTAATGCAGTTCTTTGCATGGATTCCCCCAGCCATATGGACCCCAACCTGGCAGAAAAGACAATTGAGCAGGCCACCCAGGAAACTAGGTAACTTATTTGAAATGAGCAGCCATCAGATATTTCCAGACATTACCGGGTCAGTTAGTGTGGATCACAGCTACCGTATGTCACCAACTCCCTGTTCTACAGAATGTCTCCAACTCCCAGGCACTGGACAGCTGTAGGAAGAATAATGATGCAGCTGGCAAGGCTGCCAGCAGTCCAGGGGGGATAAAGAAAATAATGGATTTTTCTTCAAGAAGCAGTAGAAGCCCACACATACCAGTTCTGCCCCTGTTCTGAGAGTGGGCCAGCCACAGAGAGGACTTTGCATAATCCAATCACAGTCCCTTACCTGATGTGTTTTACCCTGAGTGGAATATGGAAATAGAGGAGTAGAGACTCAGTTGAAGTAATTCTTCCTGGTCACTTCTGAGATGGATACTGAGAAAGATTATGGATATGTGGACATCCTGGGAAGTGACTTAAAGATGACTGTGTGACTTCTCCAGTCAAGGAAAGTCTCATTTTCACTCCATTTGTCAAGATCTTGGATAAGAAAGAGGAACAATACCTCCTAATGTTCATGAAGTTCCAGCAGTCCTTCTCTCCAACCATTCCCTGAAGTGTGATCAGAGCCATCTACAAAATGCTAGGGAAGCCCAAGGACAGGAACATGCCTGTCTGAAATAAGCAAAGGAGGATTATAACACCCATTGAGGAGAATGGTAAGACTGGAAGCAATGGATATCAACCCTCAGGACAGCTGGGAGACCTAGACTTGATGACAAAAGAGAGTTGCTCTTGACACTAAGTCTTCTCACTGTTTTTCTTTCCTTTGGAAAGATATTTTTTTTCCTTAAAGGAATTGAGTGAGTCTGTGCTGAATAAATATCTTAGATTCTTCTGAGGTCACTGAGGAGCCATTATGAATATTTAAAAACTGCTTTCCAGTTTTATAGCAGGTCCAGTCACAACACTAATAAAGCATTTTTATAGTGTTTTTGTTCACTTTTAGTATATTTTTATTATTCCTTAAAATTAGTTGTACATGACAGTAGGATGCATTTTGATGGATATTCTGAAGTCTTGCTGTACAGAATTGGGTTTAGGAGGCAGTTTCTCATCTTTCCCATTGTTTTGTGTAAATTTTGGATTAGTTTTTCAAGGTTATGTATCACACAAGAATATCTATTTGTAAAGTTCATATTTAAAGAATGAAATCAGGGATATTAGACATGCAGCATATTTTTGGTGCATATAACCATTGAAAAGAAAAAAGTATTTTGTATTTTTTATATGTTTTAGGATCTGTTATTCCTAGACAATAACTCTCATAATAACTTTAGTTTTTCTCTAAAATTATCTGATTTTTAAATTCAGATTTCAACCCTATCAGGTCTACATTTATGCATTTTAGTAGAGATTTATTATGTTTTAAAATCTGATGATGGGGAGAACTTTTTACTTTGAGAGTTATCACTCAGAGCTGGTTTTCTAATTTTATACTTGTGTAAATTGTGGTGCTTAGGTTCTGCTCATATGGTGGAAGAAATATCTTTCCTCATTGGTCATGTACAGGACATGTATAATCTGCAGTCTATTGCAAGCAACAGGAAAGAGCCATGAATTTGCAAAGGCATTTATGTCCTTTGCAAATTGAGTTATTGTCAGTGATTATCTTTGCTTACCAAATGATCTCTCAATTTCTCCTTGCTGGTTTGGTATATTATTTTGAAGCTCAGGGGTTGATAGGTTTATTTTTGCAGACCATTAGCAATGAAGAACAATTTTAGAATGTGTTCACTGAATTTATCTTCTCATTTCCAACAACTTTCTGGAGTTTGTGTCCTACAGAAAAGTCCATAGCACTTCCATTTTTAATAATCAGTTTTGAAACTTTAAACACTTCAAATCTTGCAACATGAGGCATTGGTCAGGATGATACTATGCAATGGAAAACTGTGCTTCTCACATCATTATCAAGCACTTGTTTGATCCATCACGTTCATTTTCTTGGAGCATCTTTGCATCAGACTGTGACACTAGCCTGTAGTCTGCATCCTCCAGGACCTGCTATAAAGAACCTGGGCATCATCAGACATTTCACAGGGCCTGTGTCTGAGAGGCATGAGTCAGTTCAAGAGTATGAACCCTTAGGCCAAGGCAGATAAACCTTTAAATGTGAATTTAAAAGTAAGTTGAAGGGTTCCTTGGGAAGCAGGCCAAGAAAATTACTGGGGGTGAGCTAATTGCAGGGCAGTAACAAATGTAGTGGTGCCTGGCAGGTGATTTGTGCACAGAACAGCTCTACTTTTTGGCTAGCTCTCTCCTGGCCTCCATCACACATGCTAAATGTCTCAGTCCCCTCTCTCCTCTCTAGGGAGAACAGCAGGCACCCACTTCCAGCTACAAAAGAAGTTCAACATCACAGGTTTGAGCTGTCAACTGTTTGGGCATTATAGAAAAGGAGGAGCACCCTGAAAGAGTTTAGTGATGTTTCTTAATTCAAACATCACCTAACCCACCAAGCTGCAGGGGAGGCACCACAGCACTATGGTCAACGTTGTCATCAGTCATCACTCCATGTGTCTGTGAGGGCCCTAGACCATTTCCCTAACTGAGCAATAATAGTGGGTGAATGGAGGCTTGGAGGAGCTGTGTTCAAGTTCAGTGCCACTGGGTTCAGTGCCTTGCTGGGTGATCCTTGAGCAAGCAAGTGCACATGCTTTAGTGACTTTCCTGGAAACTAAACTTGGTGGGGACCAACAGTCCATGGCAGTATAGGTGTCACCAGATGGCCATCAAACCTGGTGTAGGCTGAATGAGGAGGGTAGTGTGGGCTGAGAGTTTTCAGTGGAGTACCTTTCCCAGGAAGGAGCTGGAACACTCAGGTCAGATATGCCATGCCCCCAACACTCCCTCTCCCCTTGCAGTGGATGAAGAAGTTGGGATCACATTTCTTGAAAACAACAGGCACCTGGGGCTGCCTACCTAGGTCTTCCCACCTAATATAACAGTTGAGCCCAGACTTGCCTTGTGTCTTTGTCAGAAAGGGCCAGGACCAAAAGCTTCTATGGTTTGCCATGGGCACCATGACGCTGTGCTGAGTCAGTTTGCATTTCTGTGACTTCACCAGGGATCAGCAGAGCGGCCAGGATGTCACAGCATGTACTCATCAGGACCCAAGGCTAACAAGGCCTAGAAGCAGCCCCGAAGGAGAAAAACCAAGTTCTCTCACCTGAAGGAGCCTGAAATCTCCACACCCTTCAATCTCAACTGACTGGATGCCAACCTGTTGCACTTGGAATATGTAGTTGTCTCATGATTTGCTGTAATTTCAGAGGAGCATTGTTAACAAACTTAGGCATTTCTTTGAGAAAAAGCTAAACCAGTGTAGCAAGATTTTGGATGGAAGTGAATAACAGCATGGCAGTAGAAATCACAGAAAATGAGTATGGAGTCTACATAATTAAAATCATCTGTGAAGCAAAAAGTAAGAGAGCAAATGCAGGTAATGGATGGTCACTCCAGTAAACAGTCAAAAAAGAGAAAATATAGGAAGAAAAGAGAACTTCAATAAAGAGATTGAGATTCTAAAAAATATCCAAATGCTTGAAATGAAAGAAATAATAAACCAAATTAAAAACTCAATAGATAGATCACCAACAGACTAGATCTTATGGAAGACAGAATCTCAGACAAAGAAGACACAATATTTATTCTTGGAAATAAAGTTGAGCAAACTGGGAAGATGATAAGAAAGCAAGAATGGAAATGTTAAGAATTATGGGACATCATGAAAACACCATTTAAGGACTTTTGTGATTGAGGAAGGCACAGAGATACAAACCAAAGAAATGAGCAACATCTTCAATGAAAGATGATCTGAAAATTTCCCAAACCTGAATAATGAAATGGAAAATCAAATACAAGAGGCTTACAAAATTCCAGGTGCAGAAAATTACAACAGATTCACACCAAGTCACATTGTAATGAAAATACTTTACATACAAAATAAAGCCATGATTTTAAGGGCTGTGAGAGAAAATCTTCAGGTTATATATAAGGGGAAACCAACACAGATATCAGCAGGTTTCTCAGTCCAGACCTTAAAAGCAAGAAGGGTCTGGAACAATATATTTCAAGCTCTGAACGAACATGGATGCCAATTAATAATCATATACCCAGAAAATCTAACCCTTATATTTGATGATGAAATAAAATCTTCATATGACAAATAAAAACTGAAAGAGCATACACATAGAAAACCTGGAGGAGAGATCATTCTCAGCAAAATATATCATGAGGAGGAAGTGAAAAACATCAATACAAATCCACCAATGGAGAAATGACTCTAAAGGTAAAGTCAATAAAAGGAGAAATCAAGTCAAGTTAAAAAATGAAATTAAACCAAAATGACCAAAAATACAAATCATATCACAATAGTAACCCAGAGTGTTAATGGCCAAAACTCATTAATCAAAAGATGAATTCTCAATCAATTTCTTTAAGACCTTCAAGGAACTATCACAAATATTCCTCAATGCATTCCAGAAAATAGAAAAGAAGGAGACCCTTCCAAATTTATTCTATAAAGCTAGTATCACTCTGATACCAGAACCAGACAAAGATGCATCAAGGAAAGAAAACATTAGCTCAATATCCCTGATGAACATAGATGCAAAAATCCTTGAGAAAATTCTGGCAAATTGCAAACAAGAACATTTTTAAATGATTGTGCTCCATGATCAAGTGGGGTTTGTACCAGGCATGGAAGGTTGGTTCAACATCTGGAAATTAACACTTAATTCATCACATCAATAGGCTTAAAGTTAAGAATACAGCACCCCTTCATGCTCGGAAGAGTAGACAATATAGGGATAGTAGAAACATACCTCAACATTGTAAAGACTATGCTAAGCCCACAAACAACATCATTCTTAATGAAGAAAAACTGAAAGCATTCCCTCTAGAAACTGGAACAAAACAGGAATGCCCTCTTTTACCAATTCTATTCAAAATCTTTCCTGAAACACTAGTCAGAGCTGTTAGACAGATCAGAGTAATTAAAGGAATATGAGAAGAAATCAAGTTATCACTATTTGCTGATAACATGTTTCTACATATATACAAAGCAAAAATTTCCACCAGAAAACTCCTAAATCTAATAAATGAATTCAGAAATTAGCAGGATATAAAATCAGTACAAATAAATGTTAATGCATTTCCATTCATAAGCTATGTATATTCTGAAAGAAAATTAGGAAAACCACTCCTTTCACAATAGTCTCAAAAATACAAATACTTGGGAATCAATCTAACAGAAGAGGTGAAAGACTGCTACAAAGAAAACTACAGAACACTAAAGAAAGAAATTAATGAAAATCTTAGAAGATGGAAAAATATCTTATGTTCTTGGATAGGCAGGCAGAATTAATATTGTCAAAATGACCATACTACCAAGCGTGCTAAATGGATTCAATGTCATTCCAATTAAAATCCCAAAGATATTCCTCATAGAAATACAGAAAGAAATCATGATATTCATCTGTAAGTATAAATGACCCAGAATAACAAAAAGAATCCTTAACACAAAGAGTGAAGCAGGAGGTATCACAACACCAGATATTAAACTATAGTGCCGAGCAATAGTAAAAAAATGGCATGGTATTGGCACCAAAATAGACAGGCAGAACAATGGTGTAGAAGACACAGAGACAAACCCACAAAAGTACAGTTACCTCAATCTATACAAGAGGCCAATAACATACAATGGATAAAAGATACACTGTTCAAAAAATGGTGCTGGGAAAACTGGAAATCCATATACAGTAAAATGAAATAAAAACTCTATCTCTCACCCTGAAAAAAACTCAACTCAAAATGGGTTAAAATTTAGGAATTAGACCAGTGACACTGCACCTAATAGAAGAAGTATACCCAAATCTTCATCATGTTGGCTTAGGATCGGACTTCCTTAACATAACTCCCAAAGCACAAGAAATCAAAGGAAGAATCAATAAATGGTATGGATTCAGACTAAAAAACTTGTTCTCTGCAAAGGATACAATCAATCATGTGAAAAGAGAGCCTACACAGTGAGAGAAAATCTTTTCCACATGCACTTCAGATAGAGCACTGATCTCCAAAATGTACAAAGAACTTACAAAACTTTACACCAAAAGTACAAAAACCCAATGAATAATCGGGCAAGGAACTGAACAGACTCTCTATAGAAGAAGAGATACAGGTGACTAATAAATACATAAAAAAGTGTTCAGCATCTCTAGTAATTAGAGAAATGCAAATTGAAACAACCTTAAGATTTCATCTCACTCCAAGTATAATGACTACTTTCACGAACACAAACAATAATAGATTTTGGTGTGGAAGTGGGGAGAAAAGTACACTCATGCATTGCTGATGGAGTTGCAAATTATTGCAGCCCATCTGGAAAGCAGTACAGAGATTCCTCAGAAAGCTTAGAATAGACCCACATTTTGACCCAGTTAGCCTACACCTCAGTTTATACCCAAAGAAGTTCACATTAGCATACTACAATAATACAGCTACATCAATGTTTTCAGCAGCACAATTCATGATAGCTAGATTGTAGAACCAACCTAGATGCCATTCAACAGATGAATGTATAATGAAACTGTGGTATATATACACAATGGAATGTTATTCAGCCATAAAGAATAATATTATGACATTTGCAGATAAATGAATGGAATTGGAGAATATCATGCTAAGTGAAATAAGCCAATCTCCAAAACCAAAAGTTTATTTGTCTTCTCTTATATGTGGATGATAATACATAATAGGGGTGGGGGTGAGAGAAGAATGGAGGAATATTACATTACATAGAGGGAAATGAGAGGGTGGAGGGGCAGTGGTATGAAAGGTGGTGGAATGAGATAGACATCATTACACTATGTACATGCATGATTACAAGAATGGTATGAATCTGCATTGTGCACAATAGAAATGAAAATTTGTACACCATTTCTGTACCATAAATTAAAATGCAGTCTGTAAAGATAAAAAAATAAATTAAAAAATGAAATTTATTTGCTTTATCTTGCCAAACACTCTGAATTAGAAGAGCATCATTTATTATTCACTTACAAGTTAGAATCTTACAGTAGTATAACTTTCTATCATGTGGGTATTGGTAATTATTTTCTTTGATGTCAAAACATTGTTACTCATTCACCCACATTATTATTGTTTGAATATGTAAGTATAGGTAGGAGAGATCCTAGGAACAGGAATGAAGAAGGGTTAGACACAGTGCAAACTCCCCCTACTGAACTGTAGAGTTGTTTCATCCACCCTGCATCCTGTGTCCCCAGTGTTGTTCATTTCAAAATGGTTGCAGATCTTTGGCTTCCACACCATTTAGCACTTTGTATTTTGCCTGTTGTTCTGGCAAACTTCAGTAGATTGTGGGCCCTCAAGACTGGAACTGTATCATGTTTGGCAAGGTGTCTCCCAGCATCTGGCTTGTTGACTGGAGTACAGATAATGTCAGTAACTATCAATGACTATCTAAATGAAAAGATACAATTGAATTAATAAAGAGATGTCAACAAATGTAAGAATTAAAAAAAAACATCATGTCTGCTTACCTTTAGAGTTGGTTGTTTTGCTTGTCAAAATTATACATGCCAAGTACCATCTCTGTGCCAGAAGTATGATGTACATAATGAGATTTAGGGTCTTATTGGAAAATGGTAAGTTAAAGATGTTCTAATTGCTATTTCACTTCTCTGGCTTGCTACTGGAGTTGGGGTAGGCTATCATGATGTGACAATGTTTCAGGAGAAATCAGGTTTCTTTCTTTCCCCGGTTCTGATTCCTATCACATGCAATCAAGCTTTAGTCACACAGAGCAAAATATTGATTTTTAACCATTTTAATTTAGGCAGAGAAGCAAAAACTAGTAATTTTAAGTAAAATTAGCAATGAGCAAATCTAGTACTTTTAAAAAGCTTACTTTAAAAAATCTTTAGAGTGGGCATCCTAATGTTTTGTCAAAATTATACATGCCAAGTACAATCTCTGGCCAGAAGTATAATGTATGCAATGAGATTTAGGGTCTTTTTGGAAAATGATGATAAAAGGTCTTATTGTCTGAAAACCTCAAGGTTAAAACAGCAAAACTCTGGGAATGAGTAGAGCAGAAAGGACTTATGTGGCTACAATTAGCTCCTGGTGGCAGGAAACAGAACTTCTGTGGAATTCAGCAAGTGTTTGTAAACAATGAATGGTCTCTCCTTTCCCTCCTTATTGGGAACTCTGTCACATGATTGGAATATGGCTTCATGACATCCTAGAAAAGTTTTGTTGAATGACTGAAATTATGCTAATTTTCTCATCCAGTATTTCCAACAATAAGTATTGTTCATGTCCATTGTTGTTCTACACATTATCAGAATCTCTGGGTGTTGGGAAGTATGTACCAGGGGTTGTGAAAATTAGGATCCAGTCACCTGGATTTTGTATTAAAATAAAGATTGCTGAGTAGTTAGGTCTTTGTTAGGGTCTGATATAAGCATTCCATTCAAGTGCCTAATAATGTCCTTGGTTTAGGGATGATACTTTATTAACCACTGAAGGCTAGTGGTTTCTAGTTTACATTTAGAAATCTGCAAAATAAATTGCACTGTGTGTGGTGAGGAGTGATATTGATGATTGATCCAGGGTTGATCTAACACTAAGCTGCATTCTCAGCCCATTTTATTTTGAGACAGTGTCTGGTTAAGTTGCTGAGGCTAACCACGAACTTGTGATCCTCTTGTCCTAGTCCAGAGTTACTAGGATTACAGCCAAGTTCCACTGCACCAGGCTGTATTACTGAATTTAAAGCCTACTTGCTTGAGAGTTTCAATTGTAGTTTTACTAAATAGTTCTGGGTTTTCTCTTGGTGACTTTCAAAACGCAGCCACCCCTCCAAAAAAAATGAAACCCAGTCTGGATGGCTGATGGATTATATGGCTTTGGGCCCTCTCTTTTTGTTTGAATCATGAAACTAGGGGAAAACAATTTGGCACCTTTTAAATATTATTACTCTTCCAATGAAAAGAATAGTTGAACAGAGCAATTTTTAAGTGATAAACAGAAAACCCAATACAAGGAAGATTTTCTGAAACTACACATTGCAGTTGATGGATTTTCACTATTCATATTATTATTATGCCCGCACTAAACTTATAAAAGTAATCTCCTTTCAAAATAACAAACCTCTTCCACAAATGCTATTAATGTCCTGGCAAAGGAAACAAAATAGACTTGATCTACAACAAATTTTAAGTGATGCTGGTAGATTACCTGTTGTGATCTTTGCAACGGTATGCTGGAAAACTTAGTGGGACAACTGACAGAGCTGAGGAATTTATGCACACATTCATTCATGTGCATTAATTTTTCATTCATCTATAATTATTACAGCAGGGTAAAACAGATAATAAATAATTCCAAATAAGGAGAAAAGGCTTTCTGGAAGAGGTAGGCTTTTGATCTGAGATACAGTTTATAAAGAGAGATGCCAAAGACACTGTGCTAAGTTTTGAATGTCAAGGATCCAGATTTACAAATAAAGTAAAATGTCTTTTTCAATTGGATAATTTGGCATTTTGAGCTTACATGTCTGTTCCATTCCAACTTTTTAAATAGATTTTTATCATATTTGAAATGCACCCAGTAGGTACAAATACATGTTGAAACCCAGTGGAGCTAGTTTAAATTTGCATTTGAGACTGTGTGCTGAAATTTTTAGTTTGACAAATCTAAGCCAGCAAATATCTGCAATGCTCTGAAGCAGGGACTGTAAGAGATATGCAACATGTGAATTAACAGGAGAGTGGAGTGTGCAGGGACTGAGTGGTTCTTTGTATCCAGGGACTGGACAGATTCTGAGGAAGAAGTGCTGCCTGAACTGAATTGGGAGAAGGGACAGGATTTGATAGAGAGCAAAGCATATTTTAGAACTTAATAGATCTGCCTAGTTTGGATAGGGAAAGCATATTCTGGAAGAGAACTGTGATAGATTAATTCTGAAAAGGAGGTGTGGGCCTTGAAGAATTCCAACTTAATATGTTGTTTTACCTCAAAAGTGATATCCATGTAAAGGAATAACTCAGTAGAAAGTGGAAGTAACAAGAAGATAAAAGAAAATTATTACACTACTTCAAATACTGAAGGGACAGTGTACATAGGATTCAATTTGGAAGACATTTCAGAGGCAAGATTGAGAAGAACTTGAGCTTGGTTTGAGGAGTAAGTAGGTAGTAAAAATGTGGAAGAGGCAAACTGACTGACTTTGAGAGTGGCAATATCTAATGCAAACTAACAATATCTAATGTGAATTGAAGGCTTCCTGTGTGCCAGTCTGGGTCACTCATCATAGCTTTTTATTTAATGCTACCAGTAGTTCTATTTTAAAGTTGAGGAAACTAAGGCACAGAGATATTGCCCAGATTACACAAGATCACACACTAGTAAGTGTCAGAGCCTGATTAAAATTTAGTTTGCATTGCCAATCACTAGTCTCACTGACTTAGAGTACCAGAGATGTGCGGCTCTCATGGAAAAGAAGCACTGACTGGGAAAGCTGAAAATGAAAACAGTTTTCAGATCTAGGAATGTCTATGGATAAAAGTAGCCCAAGGACAGATGTCTGGCCTTTGCTTCAATGTAAAAAGGACTGTGATTCCCCTCCCTCCCTCCTGTCCCCCACTTCCCCATAAAACACACTGCCCTCAGTCAGGAACTGATCTGCCTTTCTATCAAGTGCATTTACCTATTGGTTTAGTAAAGTTGCCCCAGGTTATCTCAGGCCAGTCATCCCAAACATGCTTCTGATACTACAGGGTTGATTTGACCATTTGTACTCTATAGATCAGATACTGAAGGACAGGAAATGGGAGGAAATTATGTCCAGGGCCAAATGGGGTCTGACCTGGAGCACTAGGCTCCAGCTTTGCTTGGGACTTCTGCCAGAAATATGTCCCCAACATTAGTTTCTTTATGGACCATCTGTTGAATGTCTTCTATTCAATATAATTTGTACTTTTATTACTCCCATTTCTATTAAATACTCATTATGTGAAGAAAAATGGGGGGTGTGTAGTAAAGAGCCCATTAAAAGGACTAAGAAACATACCAGTAAAGCCAGGCTAATTGAGTACTGTGAAAATTGAGTGTACCCAAATAAAGAGTTAGGGGCAGAAGTCAGTGATCTCTTTAATACAACAGACAAGACTAACAAAACCAAAAGGGATTCATTTTTAAAAAATAATTTTGAGATGTTTAGGGACCTTTATTTTATTCATTTATTTATATGTGGTGCTGAGAATCAAACCCAATGCCTCACACATGCTATTCAAGTGGTCTACCACTGAGCTACAACCCTAACCCCAGAAAGGAAATTCTATTGAAAATATCAACAAGTTTGACAAAAACCCTGAACATAATATCAAAAATCTTCTAACAATAAAAAATTAAGGCATGCTTTCCTCCATTGCTCACTCCAAGAAATAGAATAGTGGTTAGGAGCTTAAATAAAAGACTATAAACTATATGTGAAGGATTTGAAAATACAGTTGAGGTAGAAAACATTTGAGAAAAAATTAAAATTTTAAAGAACCAAAAAAGAAAAAAAAACCTTGAATATACCAATAACCACTGAATAAATTGAACCAGTAATTAAGACAACCCCCAACTCCTGCCAAAGTAAGAAGTTGGACAATTGAGTACAGATAAATTCTAATCAGAGCTTAAAATTAATTGTTTCTGCTTATTATCTGTGACCTTTATGTAATCAGAACTTTAACTGCCTGTTCATTTGTAGTCCATAGATATCAATTGAAATGACAGCCCTTGATAAGCAAGAAAGCACAGATGAAAATAATTTACTGAAATAGTCTGAAAAGTGCAAAAATATATTTACTTGTTCTACAGATATTTATTGTAATTCTAACAGGAGTCAGAGTTTGTAGCTTGATATTTACTGCTGAAATTTAATATTTAAACTTATTATGAACTAAATAGGGCTTAAGCTACAAGATAGGATAGGAAACCATTATGACACATATGATCCTAGGCAATAAGACATCTAGGGGCAGACAGTTAGGTATTAACTGACTTTACTTCAGCTTATTCAGTTGAAAGCACAAATGATGGCTTTGCTTCAGACCTGACACTTTCCGCTAAAACGTGTATCTTTTTATTTTGCATTTATCATCTTAGTTGCTAGCAGTATAGAAATGACCTATACACTGTTTTATTTCCTTATGAGTCATCTATCTAAAAAGTTTGATATTATTTTTCAGTGAAAAATTTTTCAAGAGCTGGGGTTTAGAGTTTGATTGTACAGGGCTTATATAGCATGTGTGGGGCACTGAATTCAATTCTCAGTACCACATATAAACAAATAAAGGTCCATTGACAGCTAAAACAAAAATTAAACTATTTGTGCACAATGAAACTCAATGCATTCTGCTGTCATGTATAAATAAGTAGAACCAATAAAAATATTTTTTAAATATATTTTCAACACTCAAAGAGATATTTCTTCTAAATATTTTAAGATAAACAATCCTCATTTTTAGTTCACTGAGAAACATCTTTGTAGTGCTCTGGAAAACTGATGACAAATTACAAAATATAGTATTAGAAATTATGGATTTATAAAGGATCTGATTTAAATTTTTCCCTCAATATTTAAAGCAAATCAGCAGTCTGAAATAACCAAAAACCTT
>NW_025920759.1:0-26342 GCF_902686445.1 Sciurus carolinensis | reverse complement strand
GGATTTGGCTTATTTCACTTAGCATGATATTTTCCAATTGCATCCATTTATCTGCAAATGCCATAATATTATCAAGAGGAAATAAAAAAATTAAAAATCTCAGTGCACGTATAGAGATAACTAGTAAACCACAGTGTAATGGAATACACTAGAGGTATATTTGTCACTACAGTGATTTTCATGTGACATTGTTTTTATTTTTTTATTTTTTTATTTAACTACTGGGAATTGAACCCAGGGAAACTCTGCCACTGAACCACATTCCCTGTCCTGTAATTTTTTTTTTTTGGCTAAATGTGTCTTGCTAAATGTGATGGACTAAGTTCCTGAGGTAGATCTCAGAATTGCAATCCTTCTGCCTCAGGCTGCTGAGTCCCTGAGACTAAAGGTGTAACACCCCATGTCCAGTGAAAGTGCACTTATTTATTTATTTGACAAAACATGGTGAATGATGAAGCAGTATATTGACAATTGTACAAAGTGTTTACTTCAGTTTTCACATGTATATGTATCAAAATGTTTAAATATGAAATGTGAAGCAATATGTCTCAAAATATTACAGAGGTAACTAGAATAAATGTGATAAGGTTATGTTGATTGGATTATGAGTGCTTTCATGTGACCTAGAAAAGTAACCTCATGAAAATTTCATTTTATTTATAGCACTTTTTAAAATTTGTAGTGACAAATTAGAGGTAATATACAACATTTAATTGGACTATGACCAGTATTTAATTATGTGGTTCTAGGAGGCAAATTTATAAATCTACTGAAGTGTGAAACAGAGTAAATTGAATGTAATTGAAGAGAAGGGTGCTTATATACCAGTTCTTTGTTTCTTTGTTCCTACTAATTGACATAATAATTGTGTACACCTGCAGAGTACAATCTGTTATTTCCAGATCTGTGTACATTGAGTAAATCTACAACCTCAAAGACACATGTCATTGTGGTGAGAACATCCAATCCCCTATTCCACTTGTTTTGAAACCTACATATCATTGCTGCTATTAGCCACATAGGTGGAACTGGAGGGCATCTTTTTAAATGAAATAACCTGTTTGAGAAAGGGCAAGTAACTTTGTCATATTAGAGCAAAGACTCAGCCCTCTACTGTCACTGCCCGAGTGCTTTTCCTACCAATTGCCAGGAGGTGAGTCACACACTTTGTTCTCTGTCACCCTTGCCGACAGCAAGTCAGAATGGAATTTGTCATAGGAGGGTGACATGACTCTTGCACAGAGAGGTTGGCATTTCACTTTCTAGAACCTAGTATGAAAATAAACAGTATACAATTTAAAAATCTCATGGCCAGAGCCTCAAATATTCCTGATCCACACATCAGAGATGTTAACTATTATTGACTCCCAACTGTGTTGGCACTCTTCTCCCTCTGCTAACACACACACACACACACACACAAAAACACACTCAAGTTTGAATTCAACTGTTTCCAATTTATTAACAAAGAGTTATGTTATTAATCAGTAAAGTGACCTCACAACTGTAAGCTTTAACTTTAAAATAAACCTGTTATATTGAACAGCTCCCTCTGAGCAATTGTTTTATTGATGTTCTTGATGATTTGGTAACCAAGGTGATTTGATGTTGTGACATTTTGGCAACAAGAGAGACCTGAGGTCAAGGGTAAGGGTGTGACCTGATCTTGAAACATTTCTATTCCTTAAGGCGATGGAATTACAGATGAGGAAGGTATTCACACCAAGGCTACATTCTTGTCAACATCTGTTATATTTTTATTTCTTTGGTGATATTCATTCTAAGTGGTGTCAGGTGGTATCTTGGTCGGGTTTTCAAGTGAAAACTATTCCCTAATAGCTAAAGACATCAAGCACTTTTAAATGTACTAATTGACCTTGTGTAGTTCTTCTCTGTGAAGCCCTATTCAAGTCATTTACCCATTTTTTAATAAACAAACTTTATGCTGTCCCAAGGACTACTTGCCTCCAAGCTACAGTGCAGCCCTTTTTATTTTTTGAGACAGGGTCTTTCCAAGTTGCTTAGGGCCTCGCTAAATTGCTGAGACTGGCTCTGAACTTGGGATCTTCCTGCCCAGGTTCTGGAGTCTCTGGGCTTACAGGTTGCAATTTGATGCCTAACCAGAGTTGAAACTTTGAAGGGAATTGAGTTCCCCTCTTTTTGCCTCAATTACCTGCTCCTTGATTTTTTTTATTATCCTTTGAATACGCCTCAGTAAAGTTGTTTTGTTTTTCATTGTCTTAATGCTTTGGTTGCCACGGTGATTGGTGTTAAGACAGTTTGGGAAACAAGAAAGTGTCCAAGACACAGGGTAGGATGTGATCTGATATTGAAAGATAAGTCTTTCTAAAGCAGATGTGATGACAGCTGAGGAAGATATTGACACACAAGTCCTCACCTCCAGGTGCTCTGCTGTCAGAGGAGTCTCACTGTGCTGTGCAGTCACCTCATTATCCTCTCTCTCCCCTGAGTGACTATGGTTTGGTTGTGAGGTGTCCCCCAAAACTCATGTGTGAGACAATGCCAGAGGTTTAGAGGAGAAATGATTGACTTATGAGAACCTTGACACAACCTGTGAATTGATTCTCTAATGAGATTAACTGAGTGGTAACCCGTAGACAGGAGGGTGAGGCCTGAGGCTGGGGTCCCTGGGGACATGCCTTTAGGGTATATATTTTATAACCAGTGAATGGAATTTCTCTGACTCTTGATCATCATGTGAGCTGCTTCCCTTCTACAAAGATGTTCTGCCACATCTTGAGCCCCAAGGAATGGAGTCATGGATTGGGTCCTCTGAAACCCTGAGCCCCCACACAAACCTTTTGTCCTTGCAATTTTTCTGCTCAGGTCTTTTAGTCAGAGCAATAAAGGAAGCTGACTAAAACACTAACTAATATTCCCACCTGCTAAGACTCAGGCACCTAAATTCTTTGGACACTGATTCAGTCTGACTTTTCCTGATGAGAAAGGGTGATGTTGGTCAGAGTGACCCAAAGTCCTTGTTCTCTATCAGGTGGGGCATAGACAATTAAGGGTATGCAGCATCATGGCAATCTGGAGGTCTAGGTGGCAGTTGGATAATACTAGGACAACAATAAACAGGACAGCAAAGAATAGAATTTTGTGTACAATTATCACAAAAGCAATGTGTATGATAAGCTATCTCCTGAAAACCATTGGATAGTAAGTATCTCATTAAAGCTTAAGGCAGAGTCCAAAATTCCTGTGATTTGTGACTGGAAGACATTCAAGCATTTACAAACATTAGTAGAAATTGAAGAGTCACATCAAGATTATGCACAGGTAGATCAATGGTACAGAATAGAGGACATAGACACAAACCCAAATAAATACAATTTTTCATACTAGACATATGCAACTGACTCATGGCTTACCTTACAACCCCCTAGGTCAGGGAATCATGGAGAGAGCTCATAGAACGATTAAAGAACCTTTACAAAGACAAAAAGGGGGAATAGGAGCAAGCCGTACTCCTAAAGAGCATTTGTCTTTGGCTCTTTTTACCATTAATTTTTTAACTGGATGCACATGATAATTCTGTGGCTGACAGACATTGTTCGCCGCCTGCCCCCCTTTTCTATTTCTATTATCAAACAGTTCAGAAGTGATTTTAAATTGTTCTAATGATAATATTACCTGCCTGCTTTCAGAGTGTTGGAACGGTAGTGAATCTGTTGCTGTGATTGTAAAGGTACCCACCTTTGTACCTGTCCCAGTGGAGGTCAATCCAGATAATTTTCCGTTGGTGAACCTCTTCAGAGAAAAGAGAGACTTTGGCATTACCGCAGCCATAATAACTGCTATTGCTGTCTCTGCTGCTGCAGCCACTACCGCTGCTCTAGCCATGACCAATCAAGTTCAAACAGCACAAACCATTAATCAAGTCATACAGCAAACTGCACAGGTGCTAGAATACCAGGACCACGTCAACAGACATATCCTATCAGGGATCTTGGCGGCGAATCAAAGGATAGATTTACTACAAGTACAGTTGGATGAACTTTTCAACATTGCACAAGTTGGATGCATTGGGAATTATAAACACATGTGTATAACTCCAGTAAGATATGAAGAAGCAAAGAATCAAAGCCACTTGATTTCCGCCTTTCTTGCAGGCAACTGGTCCCTAGAAGCTGAGAAGATGATGAATCAACAATTATTGCAGATTGCGATTTTAAATGACACCCGTGTTGAGCCTGTTACTTTGAGTCAGTTCTCTAGCTGGCTCACCTCTGCCTTTAGTTATTTTAAAGAATGGGTTGGTGTGGGGATCTTTGGATGTATTTGTTTTGCAGGTATTTGCCTTTGCCTTTGGCTTATTTGCAAGCTAAGAGTGCTTCAAGCACGTGAAAAGGCGGTGTTAATTCAGGTTGTGTTGGCCATTGAGCAAGGGGTGTCACCTTCTGTGTGGTTGGGTAATCTGGCACGGGAATAAGTGACATTTTTTAGTATATCTCTGTTAGAGTTAAAATTATCATTTATGCTAGGTGTCTGCAGGGTACTGCTGTAATTATTATGTACTTTTCTTTGAGGACTGTGAATTTACATCCTGGGGATTTCTTGCACTAATTAAGGCTTCAATTGTCTTGTAACTTCCACTTTTGATCTTGAGCTATAACAATGATGTTGGAGGAGAGAACTGTTACTGTATGCCTTGTGTTCATTATGGTGCCCCTGTATTGTGCAGCATTGGCAAGTAGGGTGATGTGTTTTCCTACCTCAGGCCTTTGCAGTTGCATAAGCTGGATAAGCTCCCCTAGTATGGTTTTCCATACCGCTATGTCTTCATGGACACAGGATGCGAGGCAAAGCACTGCACTTGAGAGTTTTATTTTTAAACCTCAAGGAAGGCATGCCCTATTGCATGTGGGTTTGATGTCCACATCCCACCCTATGAAAAGAGGCATCGGCTTAGGTGATATTAGGCCCAGAGAAGGTGCCACTCTGGGACTGACGTTCACTATTTGCCACTTTTGCACAGTAGGATAGGGCCTCTACCTTCACCTGTGTTCATAAAATAAAGAAGGGGGAGCTGTGGCGAGCCGCCTTGCCACCATGATAAGATGGCGCTGGTTTCCTGAAGTGCTTTCTAGGTAAACAAGCCCATATTTGGTTGAGCTAACTGTTGCAAATGGGAGCACCTATGAACATAGGCCAAGTGGCAGGAGTAGATTGGCTATTGCAAGAGTATAAAAGTGTATGAATTCGGCTCAAGAGGAAGAAGAAAAAAAAACACGGTTTTATAATATTAAGGTCCTTATTAAACTGCTGAAGGAGGATTCCTGTGTCGTGCTTTCTTGCGGGCGAGGGACACGACAGCATTATAGTTGTCTGTTGGGTGGGATCTGTTGCTATCTATTTGCACATGCACACAACACAACAGCATGATTGCCCTCCCACCCTTTGGTCCTTTTTCTCTACTCATCTCCCTTTGATTTTCAGGAGATCCACTCCCACTTTTTTCTTTTTCCTCTCTCACTTCCCCACATGAGAAAAAACTAGAACATTTTACTTTCTGATTTTGACAAAATTCACTTAAACTGATGGTCTCCAGTTGGATCCATTTTCTCACAATCACATGATTTCATTTTGCTTTCTGGATGAATAAAACTCCAATGAGTATATGTACCCCATTTTCTTTGTCCATCTTCTCTTGATGGACACTATGGTCCATTCTATAGTTCAGCAATTGTGAACTGTGCTGCTCTAAACAAGGTCATGCCTGTGTCACTACAATAAGATGATGTAGTTCTTCAGGATAAATATACTTTTAGTGTAGCTGTGTTTTCTGCATTTTTAGGTATGACTGGGTCCTATGATGGTTCCATGTCTGGTCTTTTGAGGAGCCTCCCTGTGGCGAGCCGCCTTGCCACCATGATAAGATGGCGCTGGTTTCCTGAAGTGCTTTCTAGGTAAACAAGCCCATATTTGGTTGAGCTAACTGTTGCAAATGGGAGCACCTATGAACATAGGCCAAGTGGCAGGAGTAGATTGGCTATTGCAAGAGTATAATAGTGTATGAATTCGGCTCAAGAGGTAGAAGAAGAAAAACCATGGTTTTATAATATTAAGGTCCTTATTAAACTGCTGAAGGAAGATTCCTGTGTTGTGCTTTCTTGTGGGCGAGGGACACGACAAGTGGTGCCGAAACCCGGGAATTTAGAACTTTCAGTGGTTAGGGGGTGCACCGGTAAGTACCACAGGTAAGTGTGGCGCTCCTCTATAGATAAGAGAGGGCGGGAATCGACCTTGCATAGTCGATTAACAAAGAAAAATATTGAATCAACCTGCATAGTCGATTAACAAAGAAAGAAAGATATTTTGTTTTCGCTTTCATTCTGCTTGCTCTGAATGCTGCTTTCATTATGGGCAATTCTCCATCTAGTTCATTAGTACAGTCTTTAGATTTTTTGTTGCGCTCTAAAGAGCTCAAGGTTAAACGCAGTACTTTAGAAACATTCCTTGTAAGAATTGATAAAGCAGTCCCATGGTTTGCTGTCTCTGGAAGCTTGACTCCTGCCAGCTGGGATAAGTTGGGAAAAGATTTGGATTTCCTTCAGGAGCAGGGACAATTGGAGAAAGGGGTGATACCGCTATGGAAATTAATAAAAGGATGTATTCTTGATGGTAGATGTCAGGAAGCTATTCATAAAGGACAGGAAGTTCTTGAACAACTACATGAGGAGAAGTCCAAGGATTCTATGAGTACTTCCAGTAAACATAGTGCAGGAGAGCAGGTCTATGGAGCTATTCCAAAGAGGAGACTATACCCAGATTTAAAAGCCCTTAGAACACCAGAAGAAACAGGGGAGTCAGAATCAGACGGTGATGAGAAAGTGAAAGAGCTAACACAACACTTACGGAAGATAAAGATAAAAGAAGGGGGAACTAAGAGGCAAAAAGATTTTAGACAAAATGACTATGAGGAAGAACAGAAGCCAGCTCTGGCCTATGATCCTCCCCCGTATGTGGGAGGAGTTCTGAGCACGGGTAGAACTTTTAACTCTGCAGTTTGGAGGGCTGCCCATGTAGAGTTGGGGTTTGCCTGTCCTGTATTCCAGGACAATGATGGGGGAAGACATCAGGAACCCATAAAATTTAAAACAATAAAGAATATAGCAGAATCTGTCCACACTTATGGTGTGGATGCTGCTTTTACTATCGCCCAAATAGAGGGGCTCAATAGATTCTGCATGACCCCCTTGGACTGGGCCAGTTTAGTGAAAGCTTGTGTTTCCCAGGTAAATATTTAGACTGGAGAGCCTTCATGTTAGAGGGGGCCAATGAACAGGCTGCACGCAACCAAGGTATGGGCAAACCTGCCTGGGATGTGGATATGCTTCTGGGGCAGGGTAGATTTGCCAATCAACAAACAGGCTTTCCATTAGAGGTTTATGAACAAATTAATAAGATCTGCATTGCTGCCTGGAAAGCACTTCCTAATAAAGGAGAGGTGCGAGGTAACTTAACAAAAATTGTCCAAGGCCCCACAGAAGCTTTTTCAGATTTCATGGCTAGAATGGTAAATGCAGCAGGGAAGATCTTCGGGAATGCTGATGCAGCTATGCCTTTAATTAAACAATTAGTATATGAACAATGTACAAGAGAATGCAAAAATGCTATTAACCTGATTTCTCAACCAGGAAGAAAAAGGGTTAAAAGGTCCTGGGTGATCCTCCCCCCCCCCCGCCTGGCCTTGCTGAAGCCTGCATTGGAATGTAAACTGCAACAGTCTCAGCGGGAAAGGGGGGTAACCTGAAGATAAGAAAAAGAAAACAAAAGGGTGTCTGTTTTAAACTTCTGGACTGCTACACAGAATTAACTCATTTTCCAGGATTCTTGTTTTGTTTTGTTTTTCTTTAATGCTGTATTTTTGAGCTCATAATTTTGATCTTGCATACCTAGGTTAATGATTTTTTTTCTTTTTGATCAGTTCTATTTTTTATTCAACTAAAGTTTTTGAACATCTGTTACATTGCAAGGGAGATTCACCTATAAATTTACAAGGCCTTTGATTTTGTGTTATTTCTATGTCGTGCTGTCTGGTGTCATGTTTTGTCTGTATCAAAACTGAGCACTCCTAAAATTAAAATTTAAAAATGGATCCAAATACTTTTATTCACGTGATTTAAAAGGGTTCAATTTAAATTGAGTAAACTAATAAAAGTGAAATGTCTTTAAAAATAACTTGCAAGTCTCTAGGTGGTCAAACTAATGGAATGTTGAAGTTAAACAATGTCTAATATCAATTGTTTCTAGGACTTTTCTTCAACAGGAAAGAGACAGCAAATACTGTTCAGGACACCTGCCTGCTTTCTTGGTTTTTACAGAATAAGTAAATTAGAGTTAACATATATGGGATTACTTAAATGTGTTTGTAGAGACATCTGATTAATTTACAAAGTTAAAATGCTAATTGTTAAATAACATCAAGTACTCTTAACTCCTTAAATTCCATGGAGTATCATACTTAAACATTATTGGTGCTTTCATAGGTTGGTAAATAAAAAAGGTTTAAACTTGCTTTGTGTCATCACTAAATTAAAAACAAGGTTACTAAGAGTTATGTCTTAACAAGTACAATTCTATATACAAAGGGTTCTAAAGGTTTCAACTGTGTTTCAATTAGAGTACTATAAACAACAAAATATTTAATCTTATTAAAATAGAGCAATTTATCTAAATTCAGAAATTTCATAAGAGTTGTTTCAGAATGTAAACAAAAAGGGGTCAACAGATAGGAAAGAGAAAATAAAAGGGTCTGGATATAAAAATATATTTAGTAAAAGGAAAAAGGAAATGTTTCTGGGTAAGAAAGTGCTTGTATGATGAAATACATGAGGGTCTAAGTAAGTGCTAAGAACGTCTATGTAAATAAAGGGCAAGTTTCAACATGTAAACAGCCAAAGCTATTTAAGGTTTTTCCTAAGGTAAAATACTAATGTTCTGATATACACCAAAGTTTAATCTACATGGTAAAATGACATGGTAAAATAACAAGGATTTCTTAGAAGCACTAATTTACTCTTAACTTTGTGTCTATTAAGTTTTATTCTTTAGAACAATTAGTCTTAAAAATTGGGGTGTATACAATTATGGTTAAACAACTGTTAAAGTATTGTATTGTGTTACAGAGTCTACATTTTTCTTAAGAAACTAAATTTGGTAAGAAAAAAGTGTCAAGGTAATTGTGAAATGGTTTCTAGTTGTATATTAAATGTGTTCATATTTTTCAGGTATACAAGTTTTTAAAGCAGGAAATTTATCAAGCTGTGCTATTCTCCAGATTAAACTTGTCTGTAATGGTAATCTTAAACTTATAAAGAGTAAATTTTAATTGGGGATTTATTTCTATCATTTAATGTTCTATTATGGGACATATTATCAGTAAGGTATATGTAACATTGGTTACTTATTTCACTGAGATAAAAATTTAAATGTAATTATGTATCTAAGAGTTAGTGACAGCCTGATTTGTTTAAAGGTTCATATTGTAGAAGGTAAAAGCATTTTGCTACACAAAAGAAAAGTTAAAAGCTCTCTCAGCCTTTCTTTGATTGATTCCTGTTTTGGATATAATGTTAGACTGTGTTAACTAATGTTTATATGGACTCAGAAATCAATATATATAAAAATAAAGACCTTCTTAAAATGACATTTAAGAAAGAGTATAATGCATTATAGCAAAAATGGGACAACAATGACTGAGATTGGGGTCCCTGACTTCATGACTGTAGCATGCTTGGTGCCTGGAAGTGTTCCTATGTAGGAGCACAAGATGCCTAACTGCTGTGGCAGTAACCTCCCTGGGGAGGCTCTGTACAGGAGTCCTATCAGCTCTTACATTGATATCAAGCACACAGCTCTTGGGCAGAAAGAAATTGTTTTGCTAGATAACCAGTGTTTCATCAGTTCCCTTCTCTAGTTCCTGCCCACCTTACAGTAACTTTGGACAGTGGACTTCTTTGAGAGCTACACAGAGCTCCTAACATTGCACTTTGCAGTTGTGAGAAAAAGTTATGTAGATGGTCTAGTCTCTGTAACTCTCCTGAAAACAAAGAATAATGCTTACATAGTCTTTAACTTAATAATAAGACATGTATAAATGTTGCTAACATAACTCTTTAGATCTACATTTCCATCAGACAACAGAGCTCCATCTGATCTCAGCTTAATCTTCAAAATCTGTGTTTATAAACCTTTATTTTCTAATACTCCTTTGACCCTCACTGAACTTGAAAATTTGGTCATGCTGGTCATGGCAAAAGGGGCAAAAATTAGTTGTAGGATTAGAACACTTAAGATTTGTAAGGTGTCAGGGTACCCGGGACCCCTAGCCCCAGGCTAAGCAGGATGACAGCTGGCAGTTTGCCGGCGTATGGTCCATGGTGCATACTGATGACGTGATAAGCAGGAGTCGCGCTGACGCCATATGAGGAAGTACTTAGCTGTTGGCTCCTGTTGCTCGTGTGCAGCGCGTGATCTGCTCATGCCCCATACACTTACACATTAGGATCATGTATGTAGCTCGTGCCTTGTCTGTATAGCTTTCTGATTGGCTGCCTTACCATATATATTCTTTGTGTGCTCCCCTGAGCGGGAAGAAGAGAACAATAAAGGATCTTGGAAAGCTCCATGTTGTCGGGGAGTTCTTTCCTGCGGGCAGGGGAATCCCCGATAAGTGGCGCCGAAACCCAGGACACACATAAGGGTGAGTGACATCGGAGGCAGCCTCAAAGTTCGTGGTACGCGACTATTTGAGGTAGCGGAAAGCAGCTCGGAGCGGACTGGCTAAAGGCAGTCTGGAGACAGAGTCAAGCAAAAAGCGACTCCGGGTGGGCTAGCGAAAGGCAGTCTGCCACGCGGGTAAAGCGGAACGCGACCCGGAGACTGGGGCGGCGAAACGCTAGCCCTTGTATTTTCAAATATAAGGTATATACAGAATGGGATCTGAAAACTCTAAGATTCGTATGCAACAGCCCTTGAGAGAGCTTCTTCGCCTCAATGGCACGCCGCTTAAGGCAAAGACAGCCAGGACCTTTTTAGATACTGTAGAAAAGATTGCTCCATGGTTCTTGGATGAAGGTTTACTAAATATCCCTCAGTGGGAACATTTAGGGGTGGATCTACGTAAAGCTAACAATCAATCCCCTCTGCCTATAGGAACCATGGCTATATGGACCTTGGTTCGGAGCTGTCTCGACATTCGTAAGGATGTCTTTACAGAACCTTTTCATGAGGGAAGTCAGGTTTTAGAAGAGATAAAGGAAGAACGATCTGTCCGCTCACATAAGACCGGGGATACGGGGAGTGACTCGGAGGGGGAATTATCAGGGGAGGAGCTTGCGCGACAAGTTAAGACATGGACGTTAAAGGAGGAATGTTCTTTGTTACCCTCTGTGCCTCCTGAGCCCCCACCTCTGCTTAATGAGCGGACGTGTAGAGAATGGAGTCACTTGGGCTCCGCTGCTTATCCGGTCTTTGAGGATGCTCAGAATCAGAGATACCATCAGGCCTTAGATTTTAAGTTTGTCAAGCAATTAAAAGAAGCAGTTAGTACATATGGGCCCCAAGCTGCTTTTACTGTTGCGCTGGTGGAAACTATATCCGCCTTAAATCTTACCCCTCAGGATTGGATCAATTTAGCTAGAGCTACGCTCTCTGGAGGGCAATATCTTATGTGGAAAACATCTTGGCAGGAAATATCCTCAGATACCGCTAGACGGAACGCTGCAGCAGGAAATCCTCAATGGAACATAGATATGCTTATGGGAACAGGCCCTTATGATGGGTTACAGGCACAATTACAATATAATCCTGGTGTCTACGCTCAGATAGCTGCTGCAGCTACACGAGTGTGGAAAACTTTGCAAGGCACGGGAGACTTACAGGGACATTTGTCAAAAGTTACACAAGGAAGCAATGAACCTTATGCTGATTTTGTTGACCGGTTGATTCAAACAGCCTCCCGTATATTCGGGGATGTTGAGCAGGCTATGCCAGTGGTTAAACAGTTGGCTTATGAACAAGCTAACAAATGGTGTAAGGAGGCCATTAGACCCTGGAAAAATAAAGACCTTTCAACTTACTTAAGGGTGTGCAAGGACATTAATGATGCCACTGGACAAGGTAATATGTTTGTGACTGCATTAGATAGACAGAGCCAAGTTTTGGCTGCAGCTATATCTCGGAATGGATGGGCTGGTCCTAATAAAAAACTTAAAGGGCCTGCGGGCTCGTGTTTTGCTTGTGGACAGATGGGACATATTCGAGCTAATTGTCCTAATAAGTCTGCACCAGCTATGCCACCACAAAAGCCTGGACCCAGCTTATGCCCTCGGTGTAAAAAAGGCAATCATTGGAGTAGTTTATGCCAATCCATTAAGGATAAGGAAGGAAATTATTTAGGCCCAAATCCTTCTCTTCCAAAAAACGGGAGGACGGGCCCTCCCCGGGGCCCACAACAAATATACGGGGTAATTCAACAAGTACCTCGACAATGGTATCCCCCCCCTCAGAGAATGGAATGTCCAGAGAGCAACAACAGGGAGTGCAGGATTGGACATCTGTGCCACCACCAGATTGGTACTAACTCCAGAAATGGGTGTTCAGGCTATTGATTCAGACTGGAAAGAAAGAATTCCTAAAGATACTGTAGGGCTGCTATTAGGAAGGAACTCTTCTACCTTAAAGGGACTAATAGTACACCCTGGAGTTATTGATTCGGATTATGAGGGGCAGGTTAAAATATTAGTGTCCTCTCCTAAAGGCATTACTGTAATATCTCCAGGTGATCAAATTGCTCAAATGTTAATTTTGCCTAGCCGGCACTCCTCCTGGCCTAGCAAGAATACAAGATGCGCAAATGGGGGATTTGGTTCTTCAGGCAGTCCTATGACATTTTTAACACTCAATTTAGATGATAGACCATTCCTAAAACTTGTGGTGGGAGGGCAATCTATTGTGGGATTATTGGACACGGGGGCTGACAAAAGTATCATCAGTACCAATGATTGGCCTAAGGCATGGCCATTAGTTACTGCTAATCAAACCCTTCAAGGACTGGGGATTGCTTACAGCCCTTCTCAGAGTGCAGCTACATTGTCATGGAAGGATACCGAAGGGCATTCAGGAGTTTTTCAACCTTATGTTTGTGACTTGCCTGTTACACTTTGGGGTAGAGATGTTTTACAACAAATGGATATGAAACTTACTACTGACATTACTTATCAAGGGACCCCCATTAAACAAATTATCAAAAAAATGGGATACACTGAATATGAAGGTTTGGGTAGGGAACATCAAGGTGTGGTTCAGCCCCCTTCCTTACCTAATCCAAAAACTGATACCAAAGGTTTGGGTTTTCCCTAGGGGCCACTGTGGATAACACCATCCCTATAGTGTGGAAAACTGATGAGCCTTGCTGGATTCCACAGTGGCCCCTCACCAAAGAAAAATTGCTAGCTGCTCATGGATTGGTAAAAGATCAACTCTTGGCCGGTCACTTAAAGCCTTCCACATCTCTGTGGAATACACCTATTTTTTTTATCAAGAAAAAATCAGGGAAATGGAGACTGTTGCATGATTTACGTGCTATAAATCAACAAAGGTTCCCTATGGGACCTATTCAATGTGGTTTACCACTAGTTTCTGCCTTACCTAGACACTGGCCAACTATTGTTCTGGATTTAAAGGTTTGTTTTTTCTCTATACCTCTTAATGAACGAGATTGCTGGAGATTCGCCTTTACTCTTCCCTCTATTAATCATTCCCAGCCTGATCAAAGATATGAGTGGGCTGTATTGCCTCAGGGCATGGCTAATAGCACTACCATGTGTCAAATTTATGTCGATAAAGCTTTACAACCAGTGAGAGATAGATTTACAGATTTACTCTTATATCATTATATGGATGATATTTTATTATGTCATCAATCCAAAGACCTTCTTATGCAGGCCTTGCATTTTATGTCTATGATCTTGCAATCTTGGAATCTTATAATAGCACCTGAAAAGCTACAGCTGGATGATTTACAGCAATATTTAGGCACAAAATTGTCTTCAACCCAGGTACAACCATTAAAATTAGAGATCAGGACTGATAAATTAAAGTCTCTTAATGATTTTCAAAAATTGTTGGGAAATATTAATTGGATTCATCCATATTTAAAATTATCTACTGGGGAATTAAAGCCCTTGTTTGATATATTGAAAGGTAATCCTGACCTCAACTCGCCAAGGTACTTAACTCCTGAGGCTAAAGAAACCTTAAAATTAATTCAGCAACGTTTACAATCTGGGCAAGTTGATCGTTGTGACCCACTCCAGCCTTTATTATTGATCATTCTCCCTGAACCTCATAGCCCATCTGCAATTTTATGGCAGGGAGGTCCTCTACAGAGTGTTTCCCTTCCCAGTTCCCCTTCTAAAATGTTACAACCCTATCCTACAGCTGTGGCTCAAGTTATATTCAAAGGTATTGAGGCTTCCATAACAGCCTTTGGTATGCACCCAACTACTATTATTACTCCTTATACTCAACAACAAATTTTATGGCTCACTAATAACAATCCTGATTGGGCTATACTCCTTTGTAGCACCTCAGCTCAATTCGATAATCATTATCCTAATCACCCTTGGGTGCAATTCTGTAAATCTACTCCCATAGTATTTCCTAAAATAACAAAATTTTCCCCTATAAACAACTGTCTTACGGTATTTACTGATGGTTCTAGAAATGGAGTTGGGGCCGTTATTATAGGGCAGGATGTTCACACCCTGCTTATTCAACCCTTATCTGCTCAAGTTACTGAGCTGGCTGCTGTTATCTTAGCATTTCAACTGTTATCCGAACAACCTTTTAATCTTCTTACAGATAGTCATTATATTGTTAACTCCTTATCTGTATTAGAAACTGTTGCTCATATTTCTCCTCACTCCTCCATTGCTTCTTATTTTACTAGTCTCCAACAATTGATTTTCCAACGTACCGAACCTTTTTATGTAGGTCATATTCGAGCCCATTCTAATCTACCTGCACCCCTTACCTCTGGTAATTACCAGGCTGATTTGGCTACTAAATCTCTCTTTGTTTTTTCTATGGAAGAACAAGCTAAACTTTTTCATTCAAAATTCCACGTTAACTCTACTACGTTGTCCAGAAAATTTCCTATCTCTAAACAATCAGCCCGGGAACTTGTTAAACGCTGTCAACATTGTCTGCCCTTACTGCCAGCCCCATCTTTTGGTGTCAATCCCCGAGGCCTTCTGCCTAATCATTTGTGGCAGATGGATGTTACTCATATCCCTGAATTTGCCACTCTTAAATATATTCATGTCTCTGTGGATACCAGTTCTAGCATCCTTATGGCATCTGCATTACCAGGGGAAAGGGTTGCTCATGTCATTCAGCATTGCCTTCATTCTTTTGCCTGTTGGGGAATTCCAAAAATAATTAAAACTGATAATGGCCCTGCTTATACTTCTAAAAGTTTTTTACAATTTGCAAATACATTTCATATTCAACTTGTTACTGACATTCCCTATAATCCTCAAGGTCAAGGAATCATTGAACGAGCTCATCTCACATTAAAAAATTGTTTAATTAAACAAAAAGGGGGAATAGGGGTATCTTATAGATCCCCACGAGATAAATTAAATGTGGCACTTTTTATTCTTAATTTTTTAACCCTTGATGTTAATGGACGCTCAGCTGCAGATCGGCACATGTCTCCAAACCCAGCGCCAAAATCTTCGGTTAAATGGAAAGATATCCTAATGGGAGAATGGAAAGGACCGGACCCGGTTCTTTGTTGGGTCCGAGGATCTGTCTGTGTGTTTCCCCAGGATCAATCAACACCTATTTGGGTGCCTGAAAGATTGACCAGATTCATACCTCCTGATGAAAAGGATGTTACTTCCCCTTCTGATGATGATCGGGATTTTCAGCAGAGTGCAACCTCAAACGATACATCAAAGGAACCTATGGGCAATAGTTAAAGCATGGCCATATCCTTTACCGTTAACTAATACTTCGCTTATTCTTCCTCCTTTGTTCTCTACTAATGCTTCTACGGGATTGCCCACTGCTCTTAATGATCCTGATATTCAGTCCTATAATTCTTCCGTTATATTTCTTCCAGGAACCCTGTGTTTTGATTTACCCTCTAATGTTACAAAGTACTTTGATCCCTTTTCAGAACTTCCATATGGACCTTGTATTAATTTACAACACCAGGTTCAAGGGTTATTCTCAAGAAAAGAGGATGCCAAAACAAAAACTAGAGCAACTGTGCAATTCACCTGAGGGACCCCAAGGAAAGGTGGCCACATAGAGACAGTAGGAAGTGTAGTTTCTATTACAGGATTGGTGCCTCGGCGGCTTCCACTTTCTTCTCTCAGATTTAAGACCCCCAGGATTTCCCCCCCTTGTAATCCTGAGTTTTCTACTCCACCTATCTGGACAGGTTGCCAAAATACTAGGCGAGCTGCACCTGTGCAACATGGATTCTTTTTTACACCAAATTTTACTTCGCAGCATACTACTGAAAACTTTACAGATCATGATGCATTTCTAGGAATACTACGTGTTAATCCCTTTGATAATTGGTTACTATTCACGGCTAGTTCTGGGTACACTAACCTTCAACCCCTTTTTGCCTTATTAGGAGGATCGTTCAAATTCTGCAACTGGAGCCATTTTATGGATTCCTCTTATATCACGGAGGCTAGTGTAAACTGTACAAAGACTATTATCTTTCCACCTACCCCTGTCTGTGTATCTCCACCTTTTATGTTTCTCCTTACTAATAGTGTTGACAACACCTCAATTCTTAATTGTTCAATTAATAATTGTTCCCTTTCTCAGTGTTGGAATGGTACAGTATTCAACTGAGCGGTGATAATGCGAATCCCTACCTTTTTGCCTGTCCCCGTTTCAGTTACAGATGCAGAATTACCTGTATTACTGAGTAGAAATAGAAGAGATTTTGGTATTACAGCTGCGGTTATAACTGCTGTTGTTGCGGCGGCAGCGGCAGCTGCAGCGGCAGCTGCAGCCCTAACTACTACCATACAGACAGCTACTACAGTTAATCAATTGGCTGAAAATACTGCTACAGCGCTACAAACACAAGAGAGCATTGATCAACATCTTAAAGCTGGAATTCTGCTGGTTAACCAACGGGTGGACCTACTGCAAGAACAAGTGGACATTTTACAAGAACTTTTGGGACTTGGGTGTATTTACTCTCTACGAGCAGTCTGTGTAACTCCCATAATGTATGATAATCTTAGTATTGCAGCTGATTTGTCTCGAAATCTTTCGCTTTACCTTACTAATATTTGGTCTTTTGAATTTGATAATCTTACGTCCGGTCTTCGGGCGGAAATTGTTCGAGTGAATTCTACTAGAGTACATATTGCTTCTGTATCTGAATTTGCCTCTTGGATTTCTTTGGCTTTTTCTTTTGTGAAACAATGGGCCGGATTAGCTGCTCTAGGAGGGGCACTCCTATTTGGTATCTTTTACATTGTCCGCATCATCACACGTTTGCGTGCCTCTCAACAATGAGACCGTATTATTTTCCGCCAAGCCATGACTGCATTAGAAGTCGGCAGCTCCCCTCATGCTTGGTTATCTATGCTGGACCGGTAGTCAATGACGGGTAATGAAGGAGGTGGTCATACACCAACCTAAGACAGAAGCTGCAGCATGATCTGCAGACTTTGATGACGGGTAAGGGTATTGGCCGACCCCTCAACCTAAGACAGGCACGGTCCCTTTTGTCTTTTTAATAATAGAATAGGGGGAGCTGTCAGGGTACCCGGGACCCCTAGCCCCAGGCTAAGCAGGATGGCAGCTGGCAGTTTGCTGGCGTACGGTCCATGGCGCATACTGATGACGCGGTAAGCAGGAGTCGCGCTGACGCCATATGAGGAAGTACTTAGCTGTTGGCTCCTGTTGCTCGTGTGCAGCGCGTGATCTGCTCGTGCCCCATACACTTACACATTAGGATCATGTATGTAGCTCGTGCCTTGTCTGTATAGCTTTCTGATTGGCTGCCTTACCATATATATTCTTTGTGTGCTCCCCTGAGCGGGAAGAAGAGAACAATAAAGGATCTTGGAAAGCTCCATGTTGTCGGGGAGTTCTTTCCTGCGGGCAGGGGAATCCCCAATAGTAAGGAGCCACGCCTTACCTGAGATAAGGCTCTGCCTCCCACCTTATTTCATGTTAAAGTGACTCCAAAGTAAGTCAGACTTCAGCTTATTTAAAGTTATAATCAAAAGATTGGTTTTTTTTTTTTGTTGTAAAATTACTATGATCTCACATAGGGAATATAATGTGGTTCTCAGTCAAAATTCAAGATAGCTATTATAGAAGCAGAATATATTTTTACTCTTACTTATTTCATTTTGTAAAACTGTTACCTATTAATGTTTTGCAGAAGTAGCTGCTTCAAGAACACGCAACCTAGGTAACTTGTGATAATAAGCCATCACCTAACAAATAGTGGTAACAGATACCAGAACAAATAGTGGTAGCTTCCAGAACTAATGCAGACTCCAGTTAGATAAAAGGGTAAATAACTGTAAAGTTATGGACATTAAAGTTAAAGCCCAGTACTCTTACTTTATGACTAGTGAGACTGGCTTGCTGGATGATTAAGATCAAACTTCGAGATTGGAATTTAATACAGAAGGCAAGATAGACCAGTATTTGGATCTTTTGCCCTCAGTCAGCCTGAACCCAGGGAATAAGAGGACTTCTCTAAGGAGCACTTAAGGTGTTGGAAACTGTAGGTGCCATCAATCCTAACAACAAAGTTTCATCTTTATTTACTCAGTTACAAAATATGATTTTGGGCCATTCTGTACCCTTTTATCCTGTACATATAAGAGCTCATGCATCTCTCCCTGGACCTATTGTTGAAGGAAACGCAAGGGCAGATGCCGCTACCCGCACAATTTGTTTTCTTCCTCTCTTGACAGTGCTCGAGACTTTCATAATAAGTTTCATGTTAACTCCCAAACACTTCATAAGCGCTTCTCTATTCCTCGAGCAGAAGCGAGACAGATTGTCTTAGATTGTTCCCATTGTGTTCCATTTCACCATCTCCCTTCTTTTGGTGTTAACCCCCGAGGCTTGCGACCTCTTACGATGTGGCAAATGGATGTTACTCATATTGCAGAGTTTGGTTTCCTAAAATATGTTCATGTCTCAGTAGATACTTTTTCTGGAGTTATGCATGCCTCTGCTTTAGCATGAGAAAAAGGCCATCATGTCATCTCCCATTGCCTAGAGGCTTGGGCCGCCTGGGGCCTTCCATGCTCCTTAAAGACAGATAATGGGCCTGCGTACACTGGTCAACAATTCACCTCTTTCTGCTCCACTATGGGAGTGCAACTGACTCATGGCTTACCTTACAACCCCCAAGGTCAGGGAATCGTGGAGAGAGCTCATAGAACGATTAAAGAACTTTTACAAAGACAAAAAAGGGAATAGGAGCAAGCCGTACTCCTAAAGAGCATTTGTCTTTGGCTCTTTTTACCATTAATTTTTTAACTTTGGATGCACATGATAATTCTGCGGCTGACAGACATTGTTCACCGCCTGCCCCCCCTTTTTCTATTTCTATTATCAAACAGTTCAGAAGTGATTTTAAATTGTTCTAATGACAATATTACATGCCTGCTTTCAGAGTGTTGGAACGGTAGTGAATCTGTTGCTGTGATTGTAAAGGTACCCACCTTTGTACCTGTCCCAGTGGAGGTCAATCCAGATAATTTTCCGTTGGTGAACCTCTTCAGAGAAAAGAGAGACTTTGGCATTACCACAGCCATAATAACTGCTATTGCTGTCTCTGCTGCTGCAGCCACTACCGCTGCTCTAGCCATGACCAATCAAGTTCAAACAGCACAAACCATTAATCAAGTCATACAGCAAACTGCACAGGTGCTAGAATCCCAGGACCGCGTCAACAGACATATCCTATCAGGGATCTTGGCGGCGAATCAAAGGATAGATTTACTACAAGTACAGTTGGATGAACTTTTCAACATTGCACAAGTTGGATGCATCGGGAATCATAAACACATGTGTATAACTCCAGTAAGATATGAAGAAGCAAAAAATCAAAGCCACTTGATTTCCACCTTTCTTGCAGGCAACTGGTCCCTAGAAGCTGAGAAGATGATGAATCAACAATTATTGCAGATTGCAATTTTAAATGACACCCGTGTTGAGCCTGTTACTTTGAGTCAGTTCTCTAGCTGGCTCACCTCTGCCTTTAGTTATTTTAAAGAATGGGTTGGTGTGGGGATCTTTGGATGTATTTGTTTTGCAGGCATTTGCCTTTGCCTTTGGTTTATTTGCAAGCTAAGAGTGCTTCAAGCACGTGAAAAGGCGGTGTTAATTGAAGCTGTGTTAGCCATTGAGCAAGGGGTGTCACCTTCTGTGTGGTTGGCTAATCTGGCACGGGAATAAGTGACATTTTTAATATATCTCTGTTAGAGTTAGAGTTATCATTTACGCTAGGTGTCTGCAGAGTACTGCTGTAATTATTATGTACTTTTCTTTGAGGACTGTGAATTTACATCCTAGGGATTTCTTGTACTAATTAAAGCTTCAATTACCTTGTAACTTCCACATTTAGTCTTGAGCTATAACAATAATGTTAGAGGAGAGAACTGTTACTGTATGCCTTGTGTTCATTATGGTGCCCCTGTATTGTGCAGAGTTGGCAAGAAGAGTAATGTGTTTTCCTACCTCAGGCCTTTGCAGTTGCATAAGCTGGATAAGCTCCCCCTAGTATGGTTTTCCATACCGCTATGTCTTCATGGACGCAGGATGTGAGTCAAAGCACTGCACTTGAGAGTTTTATTTTTAAACCTCAAGGAAGGCATGCCCTATTGCATGTGGGTTTGATGTCCACGTCCCACCCTACGAAAAAAGGCATCAGCTTAGGTGATATTAGGCCCGGAGAAGGAGCCACTCTGGGACTGACGTTCACTATTTGCCACTTTTGCACAGTAGGATAGGGCCTCTACGTTCACCTGTGTTCATAAAATAAAGAAGGGGGAGCTGTGGTGAGCTGCCTTGCCACCATGATAAGATGGCACTGGTTTCCTGAAGTGCTTTCTAGGTAAACAAGCCCATATTTGGTTGAGTTAACTGTTGCAAATGGGAGCACCTATGAACATAGGCCAAGTGGCAGGAGTAGATTGGCTATTGCAAGAGTATAAAAGTGTATGAATTCAGCTCAAGAGGAAGAAGAAAAACCATGGTTTTATAATATTAAGGTCCTTATTAAACTGCTGAAGGAAGATTCCTGTGTTGTGCTTTCTTGCGGGCGAGGGACACGACACCTCCCTACTGATTTCAGAGCACTTGTAATAATTTACAGTTCCACCAACAGTGCAACAGTGTTCTTTTTCTTCACAACCTCTCCAGCTTTTAGTATTATTTCGATGATTGATGACCACCATTCTGACTGGAGTGAGATGAAATCCCAGTGTGGTTTTGACTTTTATTTCCATGACAACTCCTGATATTGGAAGTTTTTCATGCATTTGTTGGCCCTTTCTATTTCTTCTTTTCAGAGTGTCTGTTTAGTTCATTCGCCCTTTTAGAAAATGGATCATTCAAATTTTTTTCAGTGTAAAATGTTTTGAGTTCTTTATATATTATAGATATTAATCCTCTGTCAGAACAGTCCCTAGCAAGAAATTTTCTCCCATTCTGTGTTCTCTCTTCACATTCTGAATTGATTTCTTTTTTTTTTTTTTTTTTGGTGTGGTGAAATTTTTGTAATTTGATTCTGTCCCATTTATTAATTCTTGGTTTTATTTCCTGTGCTTTAGGGGTTCTGTTGAGACAGTTATTGCCTCTGCCTAGAAGCTGGAGTACTGACTGTACATTTTCCTCCTAGAAATTGAATAGTTTCTTGAGTAGTTCCTAGTCTTTGATCCATATTGTGTTGATTTCTGTGCAGGGTGAAAGACAAGCGTCTAGTTTTATTACTCTGCATATGGAAAACGAGTTGTGCCAGCACCATTTGTTAAAGAGGCTGTGTTTTTGCCAATGTATGTTTCTGGCATTTTGTCCAGGATTAGATGACTGTTGATGGGTGACTTTTCTACGTGTCTTCCCTTCTGTCCCCTTGCCCTCTGTGTCTGTATTCATACCACTACCATGCAGTTTTGTTATTATTGAACTCCTTTCCTTTGCCCTACTGTTCCTCTTTTTTTTTCACCTTTTTTTCATTGTAAACAAATGGGATACTTGCTTTTTCTCTGTTCATACATGGAGTCAAGGCATACCATTTGTGTAATCATAAATTTACATAGGGTAATGTTGTTTGATTCATTCTGTTATTTTTCCCTTCCCCCCACCCCTCCCACCCATCTTTTTCCTCTATACAGTCCTTCCTTTCTCCATTCTTCCCCCCTCCCTAACCCTAACTCTAACCCTACTGTTCCTGTGTGATGTTCTGCCTGACTCTGGACCCAGGACTGTGGAGTCTGTGAACTGAGCCCTGTGAAACTGTTCCTCCTCTGTATTGTTCTTGTCAGCTCTTTTGGTCAGAGTGGTGTAAATGGTGACTAAAATCATACTGAATGCCTTCACTTTTTATGCTAGAGTTCTAATCTGAAAGGAAAAGAATGGTGGAGAGCTTACAGAGGTCAGAGGTCAGTTATTTTTGTCAACACCATCTTGTCAGATCATAGTTATGAGAGTGGAATGAAGGTTCCTAACACTGCAACTGGGAATCAAAATCCATGTTTAAACATCCTGGCAGGACTGGGATATCCCAAGCCTGCCATTTAGTGGTGAGGAATGCCCTCAAATACTAAGGTGACAATGAGGACACACAATGATTCCTCCCTAGTGACTTTAAGGGATCTAGAGGAAGAAGACAAGGTGTGCCAACACCTTTACTGACCTCAAAGGGATGGGTTACTACTGCTGTAATGGAAGGTGGCTCAGTATAATTTTGCCTGCATGAATGACTATTTCAGAAACACTAAATCAATTGATAGTTCCCTGAAAACTCATGTGCAGCTGAGTTTTTCTTTTCTGAATGTTGAGTGTATTTGGACATTTGGCTTAAAAAGAGGAAAATTCAATTGTGGAAATTGGGTGGGCCGTACTGCAAAATGATCTTACAACAGAAAGTTTCATGGAAGAGGTGTGACCAGGGAAGACCTTGTAAAGACACAGAGCTATCCACCTGTACAAGGCAGGTGCACAGGTCGCAGAAGATACAGACCCTGAAGACCCATTGATCTCAGACTGCTGGCCTCCAGAATCATGAGAAAATTAACTTGCACTTACAACCACCCAGTCTATGTCTTCTTCCTTATGGCTAGGTGGAAACAAAAGTCTGCATATATGGTAAGAGAGGGATACCTAATCTTCAAAATGTAAGAGACTTTTGTGACTCTGAACTCAATGGAACAATACACATGTAAAATGCAAGGTTTTTCATTTATGTATATAAGAGTATGTAGGAGGTATATTTCCACTATTTTTAATTGTGATCATGTTCATATTCTTTTAAATATTGATCCTGGACTATGAATGGAGCATTGTGCCTATACTCTTAGGGGGAAGTGAATTCTCCTTGTGCTAAGAGTAGGTTTTTGACCCTTAGGAATGTCTGAGATTTCAGAGAGAGGAGTCAGGATATTTTGTAAAAGTGTTGAGTCTCATGATTTCCTTCTTCATTCACAGCTTTTCCTGAAAATTCTTTGGACTGTGTGTGAGTTAATAAAGAGAAGAAGATTGCAGGAAGCAAAATCAATGGCCATGCATCCACTGGTGAGCATAGAATAACTTTTTCTTTTTCTATTGAAATTTCTGCCCTATTGATAGAGATGCCAATTCATCAGGGCCAGCAGGTGTTAGTCCTGTAGCCCCAATTCTGGAGTCATCATCATGGGTCAGGAAGTCATCATCAGGCAGCTAATCTACTTCCTGTCATGACACTACTGTACTATGGTACCATTCCTGGCTGTGTACTTCCACAAGACATGGGAGATATTGTATCTGATGTTCTGCCTCTACTTGGTCTGAAATCATTGCTGGTTAATGATACTATTCATTGCAAGGTGTTTGGATTGTGGTGATTGCAGATGAGAGGAACCAGTAAGGAGTGGAACATTTCAGCCCAACATGAAGGCAGATATTCCAGCAGGTGAATTCAGTTGACCCTGTGGCACAGGCATTGGAGTGAGAATGAAGAAAAGGAAAGGGGTAGGCTAGAGAAGGAATGAGAAGTAACTTCATTTTTCTAATTTAAACTTGGAGTTCAATGGAATACATTTCAACCTTTTGAGAAGTTCCAAAAAGTTACCTTAAACAATCATGATCATTCTTCTTCCCAGTATTGGTACAACTGACTAATAAACCTTTCCAAGTTGTATACAGCAAGTTATGTTAACTTAATCACTGTTATGCCATTAAGAGTATGCTGGTAAATAACATAGTAGATAGAGCAAAATTTTGAAACCAAAATTTTTGACAACCAATCATGAAACAGAGAAACAAGATCAAGATGTCAGAGACATATTGAAAAGTAGTGTTCAGAACTCCAGAGAGAATTGAGAATGGGAGTTGTAGCATAGGGATACTCATGCTGGGACTCTGCTTCAGAATAGAAGTCTCAGAGTCTTTGCCTTCAGCTGCTGAAATGTCTGTCCTTAAACTTATTCTGACCTCCTCAGTCACATCATGAAAAGAGTGACTGTTCCTACTGACACCAAGATACATGTGGGTTATTCAGTTCCCAAGAGTTCTGGGGATTGGTCCATGAATGTCTGCATTGTTCTGGTTATAGGCTTATAGTTTATATATGTTTTGAAGTTAGGAAGAAATTCATTGAACTTTAAAGTCTCATGTTACTAACAGTTTCACACATGGGGATCTAAGATATATCTTTGTGAAAATCTTACACAGAATCATTGTTTAAGACTGATAAATTGTTGCTAAGTTTGCCTGGTGATAATTCCATAAAGTTGTTTAAATAAATGGAGATTTAAATTTTATTCAAAATATTTCAAATGAAAATTTTTTTATAACCTGTCTGTCTGGAAATTATAATTACCAGCCCTTGAAATGTTTTCATGATTTTTGATGCTATATCATGTCATATTCCTTTACTATAAATTGTATGAATTCAATGTTGGATGTCTCTGGGTTGTGAAGGTAAGAGTGTTGGGTGCTGGGAATGAGTAGGCTGGTGCCCTAGAGCAATTTGGTCTCCATGAACACTGAGTTTCCTTCTGCCTCAGTGCCATTTTCTCAACCCTTCTTTTGGGAAATTGAAAGAATTGCTCTGCCTAAACTTGCTTGTCAATAATGTTCTAGGAATCGATGACCATTGAAGATGTAACTGTAAGATTCACCCAAGAAGAGTGGGCCATGCTGGCCCCACCTCAGAAAATGCTACACAGATCAGTGATGCTGGAAGTCATCAATCATCTAGTCTCAGTGGGTGAGTCCATCAACATTATACAATTCACTATGCACCACACTAGAATTTGGTCCGCACCATAATTTCAAAAACTTATTGAAATTAAATCTCCTGCTTGAAAGATTTGAAATGCATAAATAGAGCTAATATTTTCAAATAATGGTTCTTATGTGGTCACTGTGCCTGAGGAGGAAATACTGAATATAAGAGAATTTTGAATATTTTTGTGATGCTTATCTTGGATTCCACTTGAAAATAGTATTTCATGGAGACATGTACTTTCTGAAAGGTCTGTTGATTCAGCATTCTTTGAATGTGGTTATGAGAATCAGTGTTCTTCAGTCCTGCCTCTTTTGGGAACATGACCTATCTTCAATATTTCCTCTGTTAAATGTTTTCACTCACAACCTAGATTCTGTTCATTTTTGCTAAGTCATCTTCATGGACTTCATGATAATGCACATTTCTTGGCAGAAATCTTAAAACCCATTTCCTTTCTTACGATGACGAGGGTGTCTGTTCTGCAAATCAGGTGTGACTTTGCAGCTGGGGCAAGGAGAAATTCTGTGGATAGTAGCAGGAATAGGTTTCGCTCAAGCTGGGTTCCAGTTCAGAAATGGAGACTTGTGATTGTACATAGAAGGGTGCTAGGCCACTGAGAATGAGCTTGGAAATATTAACTGACCTAGCCATCAAAGGAACAGTGTTGTCTAAAATGTAGCCATGGATAATGGAACAATATGTCACATGTGTTGACATAGCTCCTTTTCTTTTATATTCAAAATTTGTTCTATATTTGTATTTTCACTTAGGGCAAAATATGTTAATGTAATTTTTGGAGGTC
>NW_025920758.1:0-26598 GCF_902686445.1 Sciurus carolinensis | reverse complement strand
AAATTTAAGAATTATTGGGATTGAGGAAGGCTTAGAGAAACAAACCAAAGGAATGAACAATCTATTCAATGAAATAATAACAGAAAATTTCCCAAATCTGAAGAATGAAATGGAAAACCAAGCATGAGAGGCTTATAGAACTCCAAACATACAAAATTACAACAGACCCACACCAAGGCACATTATTATGAAAATACCCAACATACAAAATAAAGACAGAATTTTAAAGGCCATGAGAGAAAAGAATCAAATTACATTCAGAGGGAAACCAATAAGAATATCAGCAGATTTTTCAATCCAGACCCTAAAAGCCAGAAGGGCCTGGAACAACATTTACCAAGCCCTGAAAGAAAACGGATGCCAACCAAGAATCTTATACCCAGCAAAACTTACCTTCAAATTTGACGATGAAATAAGATCCTTCCATGATAAACAAAAGCTAAAGGAATTTACAAAAAGAAAGCCAGCATTACAGAACATTCTCAGCAAAATATTCCATGAGGAAGAGATGAAAAACAAAGATGCAAATCAGCAACAGGAGGCGCTAGCCTAAAGGAATAGCCAAATAAAGGAGAAACCAAATCATGTCAAAAACAAATATGAGTCAATTGACTGGGAATACAAATCATATCACAATAATAACCCTGAATGTTAATGGCCTGAATTCATCAATCAAAAGACACAGACTGGCAGATTGGATTAAAAAGAAAAATCCAACAATATGCTGCCTGCAAGAGACTCATCTCATAGAAAGAGATACCCATAGACTAAAGGTGAAAGGATGGGGGAAAACATACCATGCACAAGGACACAGAAAAAAAGCTGGAGTATCCATCCTCATCTCAGATAATGTGGACTTCAAACCAAAACTAGTCAGAAGGGATAAAGAAGGACATTACATGCTGCTTAAGGGAAGATAAATCAGCAAGACTTAACAATCATAAATATCTATGCTCCAAACATTGGCTCATCCACGTACGTCAAACAAATCCTTCTCAATTCCAGAAATCAAATAGACCACAACACAATCATACTAGGCGATTTTAACACACCTCTCTCACCACTGGATAGATCGTCCAAACAAAAATTGAATAAAGAAACTATAGATCTCAACAACACAATCAGCAATTTAGACTTAACAGACATATATAGAATATACCATCCAACAAAGAACGAATACACTTTCTTCTCAGCAGCACATGGATCCTTCTCTAAAATAGACCATATTTTATGCCACAAAGCTACTGTTAGCAAATACAAGAAGATAGAGATACTACCTTGTACTCTATCAGATCATAATGGATTGAAATTAGAAATAAATGACAGAATAAAAAACAGAAACTTCTCCAATACTTGGAGACTAAATAATACACTATTATATGATGAATGGATAACAGAAGACATCAGGAGGGAAATAAAAAAATCCTTAGAAGTAAACGAGAACAAAGACACATCATATCAAATCTCTGGGACACTATGAAAGCAGTACTTAGAGGAAGATTTATTTCATGGGGTGCATTCAAAAAAAGAAGTAGAAATCAACAAATAAACGACTTAACACTACAACTCAAAGCACTAGAAAAAAAAGAGCAGACCAATACCAAAAGTAGTAGAAGACAGGAAATAGTTAAAATCAGAGCTGAAATCAACGAAATCGAAACAAAAGAAACAATTGGAAAAATTAACAAAATAAATAGTTGGTTCTTTGAAAAAATAAATAAAATTGATAAACCCTTAGCCACACTAACAAAGAGAAAGAGGGAGAAAACTCAAATTACTAAAATTCGGAATGAACAAGGAAACATCACAACAGACACGAGTGAAATACAAAACATAATTAGAAGCTATTTCAAAAATCTATACTCCAACAAAACAGAAAACCTCGAAGACATCAACAAATTTCTAGAGACATATGAATTACCTAAACTGAACGAGGAGGACATATACAACTTAAATAAACCAATTTCAAGCAATGAAATAGTAGAGGTCATCAAAAGCCTACCAACAAAGAAAAGTCCAGGACCAGATGGGTTCTCAGCCAAGTTCTACAAAACCTTTAAAGAAGAGCTCATTCCAATACTCCTCAAACTATTCCATGAAATAGAAGAGGAGGGAACCCTCCCAAACTCGTTCTATGAAGCCAATATCACCCTGATACCTAAACCAGACAGAGACACATCGAGGAAAGAAAATTTCAGACCAATATTTTTAATGAACATCGATGGAAAAATTCTCAACAAAATTTTAGCAAATCGCATCCAAATATATATTAAAAAGTTAGTGCACCACGATCAAGTGGGTTTTATCCCAGGGATGCAAGGTTGGTTCAACATTCGGAAATCAATAAATGTCATTCACCATATCAACAGACTTACAGTTAAGAATCACATGATTATTTCAATAGATGCAGAAAAAGCATTTGATAAAATACAGCATCCCTTCATGCTCAAAACACTAGAAAAAATTGGGGTAGTGGGAACATTCCTAAACATTATAAAGGCAATCTACGCTAAGCCCATGGCTAATATCATTCTAAATGGTGAAAAACTGAAAGCGTTCCCCCTAAAAACTGGAACAAGGCAGGGATGCCCTCTTTCACCGCTTCTATTCAACATCGTCCTTGAGACTCTAGCCAGAGCAATCAGACAAACCAAAGAAATTAAAGGGATACGAATAGGAAAAGAAGAATTCAAACTATCCCTGTTCGCTGATGACATGATTATATATTTAGAGGAACCTGGAAATTCCACCAGAAAACTTTTAGAACTCATAAGTGAATTCAGTAAAGTAGCAGGTTACAAGATCAATGCTCATAAATCCAATGCATTTTTATACATAAGTGATGAATCTTCTGAAAGAGAAATTAGGAAAACTACCCCATTCACAATAGCCTCAAAAAATAAAATACTTGGGAATCAATCTCACAAAAGAGGTGAAAGACCTCTACAATGAGAACTACAGAACACTAAAGAAAGAAATTCAAGAGCACCTTAGAAGATGGAAAGATGTCCCATGTTCCTGGATAGGCAGAATTAATATTGTCAAAATGTCTATACTACCTAAAGTGCTATACAGATTCAATGCAATTCCAATTAAAATCCCAATGATGTACCTTGCAGAAATAGAGCAAGCAATTATGAAATTCATCTGGAAAAATAAAAAACCTAGAATAGCTAAAGCAATCCTCAGTAGCAAGAGTGAAGCAGGGGGTATTGCAATACCAGATCTTCAACTCTACTACAAAGCAATAGTAACAAAAATGGCATGCTATTGGTACCAAAATAGACAGTTAGATCAATGGTACAGAATAGAGGACATGGACACAAACCCAAATAAATACAATTTTCTCATACTAGACAAAGGGTCCAAAAATATGCAATGGAGAAAAGATAGCCTCTTCAACAAATGTTGCTGGGAAAACTGGAAAACCATATGCAATAGAATGAAATTAAACCCCTATCTCTCACCCTACACAAAACTCAACTCAAAATGGATCAAGGACCTTGGAATCAGACCAGAGACCCTGCATCTTATAGAAGAAAAAGTAGGTCCAAATCTTCAACTTGTTGGCTTAGGATCAGACTTCCTTAACAGGACACCCATAGCACAAGAAATAAAAGCAAGAATCAACAACTGGGATAGATTCAAACTAAAAAGCTTTCTCTCAGCAAAGGAAACTATCAGAAATGTGAAGGGAGAGCCTACAGAGTGGGAGAATATTTTTGCCAACCATACCTCAGATAGAGCGCTAATTTCCAGAATCTATAAAGAACCCAAAAAACTCTACACCAAGAATACAAATAATCCAATCAACAAATGGGCTAAGGAAATGAACAGACAATTCACAGAAGAAGATGTACAAGTAATCAACAGATATATGAAAAAATGTTCAACATCCCTAGTAATAAGGGAAATGCAAATCAAAACTACCCTAAGATTTCATCTCACCCCAATTAGAATGGCGATTATCAAGAATACAAGCAACAATAGGTGTTGGCGAGGCTGTGGTGAAAAAGGAACACTCATACATTGCTGGTGGGGTTGCAAATTAGTGCAGCCACTCTGGAAAGCAGTGTGGAGATTCCTCAGAAAGCTTGGAATGGAAACACCATTTGACCCAGCTATCCCACTCCTTGGTCTATACCCAAAGGACTTAAAATCAGCATACTACAGAGATACAGCCACATCAATGTTCATTGCTGCTCAATTCACCATAGCCAGATTGTGGAACCAACCTAGATGCCCTTCAGTTGATGAATGGATAAAGAAACTGTGGCATATTTATACAATGGAATATTACTCCGCAATGAAGAATGATAAAATTATGGCATTTGTAGGCAAATGGTCGAAATTGGAGAATATCATGCTAAGTGAGATAAGCCAATCTCAAAAAACTAAAGGATGAATGATCTCGCTGATAAGCGGATGAGGACATATAATGGGGGTGGGAGGGGTTAGCATTAGGTTTAGGGTTAGGTTTAGAGTTAGGCTAAGGAGAGCGGTAATAATGAAGGAAAGAAGGACTGTATAAAGGGAAAAGGGTGGGAGGGGTGGGGGGAAGGGAAAAAAATAAACATCATTACCCTATGTAAACGTAAAAAAAAAAAAAAAAAAAGGATGCAGAGGCTATGCAGGCCTTAGAAGATACTATGGACATACAGATTACCCAGGTCATAGAGGCAACATTATAAGACCTATGGAAATTACATGGGCTACTCAGGCAATAAAGGATATGAAGTTTATAGAGGCTAAGCTTGTCAGAAAAGAAGCTCAAGTGATAAAGCCTTGACAGCTTATAGAGAATATATAGTTCAAAGAGAAAATTTAAATCCTGGGGCATCTGCAATCACAGTGGTTACAGAGACCATAGAGTTTACACAGATCATTTATTATACTCAGGATATACATGTAATACAGGTTGTGAATGCAACATAATTGATGCTGGTCATAGGGGCTTGGTTGGTGATAGATATAAATCCAGTCTTATATGTGTCCACTAAGTTTATTTAGACTAATAAATCCCAATAAGCTATGTGAATTATTTAGGTTTGTCACAGTTTAAAGGCTACACGAGTCTTAGAACAAACCTGTCATAGAAGCTATGAAATTCATTAGGGAACAATGAGATCATTTAGTCTCCTCATTCCAGAAAATGTACACAGGTCATCAAGACTGTTCAAGAATGATATGGTAAACAGTCCTTAGATGTTATGTGTGTCAAAGAGACTACATAGATCACCAATACAACTCTAGCTTTTGCTACTACAATGGTCACAGAGATTATTCAAGTCCTTGAGACTTCGGAGTTTTTCTACACATAGAGGATACCTACACATGCCATAGTCATTTTACAGGTCATACACAATAAGCAAGTCTATAAATTCATCAGGCTATTGAGATTACTCAAATAATTATGGTTATTCAGGTCATATAGCATATTCAGGTCATAGAGACTACTTGGATCACAGTAACTGCTAGGTAACAATGTTACTCAGGTCATTTAGGCTATTCAAGCCATAAATGCCACACAGATCTTAGTGTCTGCATAGGAACTAGAGGATATTCATGTCGTGGAGGCTATGCTGAAGTCATAGAGTTTATAGAGAAATAAAGTTTTCAGGTGTTTATATATACTCAGACCATAGAATATACATAGGACTAGTTGCTGTACATGTCAAACACACTACAGAATTATAATTTTGTACAGGTAATAGAAGATATCTAGTTCAGAGTCAACTCAGTCCTTAGGAGATACAAAGATCACAATGGATACTGAACAAATATAGGCAAATTAGGTCTTTTAGACAACTCCAGTCATACAAGCTATACAGGTAATAGATGCTGCCTGAGACAAAGATTCTAATCTGGTCATAGATACTCTGGCCACTGAGACCATAGAAGTTTTGCACGTTACTGAAATTTTGCAGGGCACATCTATACATGTAACATTCAGGTTAAGCATAACCCATATGTTCTTCATTACATAAATTTATACTGGTCATAGAGAATATTAAGTGTATCTAGGAAACTTGGGTCTTCAAATCTACTTAGGTTTTAGAGACTGCACAGATTATAATGGTTAGGATTGTCATAAAGGTTTGACTGCTCATGAAGGCAATGCAGGTCTTAGAGGTATTCTGATCTCAGAGGATACTGAGTTCCAAGGTGCTACTTGAGTCATGGAGAATTCACAAGTAATGTGTCCTACTCACAAATCCTAGAAGCTACTAAGACTGAGCAAGATACAAAAGACATAGAGATTATGCAAGTCAAAGATTCTAATCTAGTCATAGATGCTACTCAAGACTTACATGCTTGAAAAAATATATAGGATACTCGTTTCATAGAGGCTATATAGGGCACAGATGATACTCAGGCCTTAGGGCTTATAAGTCATAGAATATTATCCATGCTATCACACTTATAAAGGGATAAGAACTGAACAGATCACAAAAGTTTAAGATGGTATCCCAGTTCTAGAGACCACTCAAACCTAGAAGATAAGCAGGTTACTGAAGCGATTCAGGCACTAAGGACTATATAGCTGATAGAATCTGCACAGATTATATATATTATGCTATTCAGAAAGTCTACTCTTGTTATGGAGACTATGTTAAGTCACAGAGATTATGTTTTTATAGATGATACTGAGTTTTAAAGTAATATCTAGGTCATGAAGTTTATGGAGTTATTACAGGCCTCTGCAGACGCAGATACTACATATGCCTTAGGGGCTACTCAGGGCATAGAGACTTCATATGTATAAAAGCTGTGCAAGTCATCAAGGCTAAATATTACAGAGTGTACTCAGAATTTAAATGTTACCTAGTTCATAGAGGCTACTCATATTCCAGAGTATAAGCAAATCATTTAAGCTACTAAGGTAATTAAGCTATTCTGGCCAGAGTTGCTACACACATCAAAGTGACTTTGATGATCATAGAGGCCACAGAGATCATACGGGTTCAAAAGTCATTTAGTTTATTCAAACCATAAAGGAAACACTAGTCATTTAGGTTATTTTAGCCATAAAGGTGAAAAATGTCAGTGTTCATGCCATAGAGGATACTTAGTGCATATTGAAAAGATGGCATGAGGGTATCTCAGGAATTGGCAAGATCACATTTAACTCAGACTCAAGATTCCTAATGTAAAAATTCCTTTTAGGGGACACCATAGAGACCCTGCTTATGAGGAGACTATGGATATTTTTTCACCATGCTCAGCCATTCAAGACATTCATAACTTTGTACAGTTGCAGTCCCAGGATGATTTGCTACTGCCTGAGATACTGCAGAACTTGACATCAATATTGTTGTTCCAATTCTGCATGAATGTAATTTGATGGAGTTAGAGGATCATGGAGGCTTCCATTGGGATCTCAGTGGGAAACCTGGGAAACCAGGCAAATGATATGGGTGAAACACTCTGCTGAATGCTTCTAGGAGGGTGATGCATGTATATATGAAAAGAAAACAGAAAATTAGGTGAGCACTCCTAAGATTAAAAAAATGCTCTTAATAAGAAACATCTATTTAGAAAAACTGCAAAAATTGAATAAGAACCATGGCAAGAGAGAGGCCTTATGTGTTTCAAAGAAAAATGCTATCCTGTAGAAGCTGCACAGTTCTTTGGAGAGAACAACACAATGTCATGTGTGTCCCAGATTCTGGATGTGGAATTATGGTCTTGTTTCTCAAGATGGATTTTAGTCATTTTGGGGGTGGGAACGAGGGTTTGAACTCAGGGGCACTCAACCACTAAGCAACATTTCCAGCGCTATTTTGCATTTTCTTTAGAGACAGGGTCTCTCTGAGATGCTTAGTGTCTCTCCAATCCTTAGGCTGCTTTTGAATTCACAATCCTCCTGCCTTAGTCCCCCAAGCCTCTGGGATTAAAGGCATGCACTACTGTGCCCAGCTTTTAGTCTTGTTTTGGTCCTGTCCTTTCCTTACTTTTGTTTTGGTCTCAAGTTTCTTTATATATTGCTGTATCTACCTTGTTGAATGTAAATGTTTTCTCTGGGTCATTATATACTGGATATATGTAAATGGCTTTTGGTTTTTACTGCAAGGCATACTGAGGGTACATCTGGAGGCTCAGTAAATTTTGGACTTGGAATGCTGGAACTTGTAAGAATATGCAGACTCCAGGAAATGGACTGGAAATACTTTGCATTGTGACAAGGGTATAAGCTTGTTGGGGGTCAAGAATAAAAATTTACAGCTTAGCTATGAGGTGCCCCAAAACCTCACATGTGTGAGGATATTACAATGATCTGAAATAAATGATAAGAATATGACTGTTGTAATCTGAGGAGTGAGGTAGTGCCTTAATGAAATAAACTGTTAACTGTACGAAACTAACGTGTGGCAGAAGAGAGTGAGCCACGACCTCTCAGGTGTACCTAGTTTCCAGCCTGTTCCACTAGAACTTGTGGGAGCTAATAGCCTGTAGTAGAGCAAGGTGAGCAGGCTGTCAGCATGAATGGTGCAGACAACGGAGCACAGCGCCACCTAGCAGACCTGGGAAGTGCGAACTTTCAGACTTCAGTGGGAACCCTGTTCCTGCTGGGACATGGAGAGATTTATGGACCATGGGGCTGCACCCAGCTTACAGCCTGGTTTGTCGTTGACCAAGTAACAAGGATAGAATTATTTCTTTAAAAATGCAAGAACCTAGCACCTGCTCCCTTGGTCTACCCACTTACCCTCACAACTGAGCGGGTTCTTGTCTTGAATGTGGGCTTGAAGCAGCCAGGAGTGGAATGGTCTCTGGTTGCCATGGGAACTGTGATGCCACCTTGTTATTGGGCCGCTCCTCTATGACCTCAGGTGGAATGTGGGGTTCAGGCGCCATGTCCCATGAGCCAGTCTTCAAAGTTCTTGTTGCCCAAGGCTTCACAAACTCATTGAAGAGTTCAAACAAGTGCCTTCTCCCACTGAAACCTAGAAGCCCCTTGCCCTTCACAGCTTAGCTGCCCAATTCCTGCTCACTCCACATTGATTACTTAGTTGAATGGTTCTCATGTCACAGGAGACCTGGTAAGCAACTGATGCATTTTTCTTAATGGAAGTGAATGGAACTGAATAAATGTGGGATCAAGGATAAACTTTCAGCCAAGGTCGCTCTGTAACGAATCTTGAGAGGAATAACTGAAGTCAAAAAAGCAGAAAAGTGAAATTGTGTGAGGAATGTTTTCTTTTTGTCACCACGTTTCTCTTCTGGGACCCCAGACCCCATGAGCCTTCAACATTTGCCTTTGACTTTTTATGTCTCACAACAGTATCTGACTAAAATACTGAAGCATCCCCTCATTGATGGAAATAGGCATAGCACAGGAGGAACAACTTCCTCTGCCTCACCCTTTACTGAGATGATGGCCAAGATCCATCAGCAAAACTGCCTTGTCCATTATCCGCAGATCTCTGCTGTTTAGAATTTTTCAAAAGAAAATATAAGAAAAAGATAGGATTGAGGAATTTATAAGTAGTTTGTGAATATATTGGCTAGGGTTACTTGTTTGAATGATCCCCAAAATCTCATTTCTTAGTCACCAGTTGGGCATATTCTCAATCCCACATGGTCCTGCCTCTGCCCTTTCTCCTTGCATCCTTTGATCCTTGATACAAATTTGTGCTCAGGGTTCAGTAACATCCATTTTTCTTCTTAAGTGAAGAGGGGAAAAATTTTTCACTTAGGACACACTGCTGGTCTTGTGTATTGACATGCAAAAGAGTTCCTTGCTGGATTGTTGTGAACAAGAGGATTAAGAATTCCTTAGGCATTGTTTGCTTGGTCATGATTGCTTGTCTGCATACATTTTCACAAAGTAGAACTGTAAGGGATCAAGTGTTGTAACTCAGAGAAGTCATTCCTATGCTGGCGATATAGACCATCACTTAAGAGTGCCTGCCTCGCATGCTCCAGGCTGGGGATCAAGTTCCCAGCCACTCTGTTAGATTGCAGAAATAAACAAACAAACAAACAAACGAGACCAATTTGGAACCTCCCAATCTTCCATCCTCTTACCTCTTTTTTCTTTTCTCCTCTCCACACAAAGTGAATCAACATTTGAAAAGAGAACCAGTTTCACATGCAACCCATTTCCACTGACACATTTCAGTTTGCAAATGTTTTCTGAGAGCACAGTGCTGCAAACTCACCTGCATTTCTTCAGAGTACTACTTCCACAACCTCACTCTACTCTCCTTAGGACAGAGATCACGGGTCTCTCATGAGGATGCTTATGCGAATCATTCTTCATCACCTTCTTACACTGTGCATTGTTCACCAGGTTTTGGTGTAAGAAAATTCAAAATGACACTCGAACTTGTACCTGGCACTCTCCTGGCTTCTTGGACACACTCCCAATCTCACTGCCAATGAAGGGGACTTCCACACCTGAGCACTTTCCACGAGAACCTCAATGTCAACTGGAAAACCAAGAGGTGAAAACAAAAGACAGCTGCTCTTTTTCCTGGAGTTTCTCTGACACTTTTGCTTTGTGTTGGCATGTGACTTCTTGAAGAGTCTTGGTAGGATTTGGGGCTGAATCGAAGTTAGCCTCTATTGGTAGCATTCAGGAGAATCATGGGGGTTTTACAACCCACTCTCCAAAAATCATTGGAGATCCAGTGTCAAGAGGAATGGACCCCTTTTATACACTCTTGTTATTATTTATGGACTTTCTCAAGAGATGCATCATAGAATTGGATGAAGCAGAACAACAACTCGGGTTGTGAGTTGCTCTCATGTTTACCAGGCATCTAGGAATGAATGCATTGTGCTTTGGAGGAAAAGGAATGACACAGGAAGCCCTCTTTCCAAGATCTCACAGTGGAAGAAGGAAATCAGAGACATTAGACATATGGCATGTTGGCGGTGGAAGGAAACAAGACATGAAATAAAACACATTTGACAAATTGCACATGCCTGCGGTATGCTTTTCCACCTCAGTAATTCTATTCAAATGTGTGTTATTATGGAACCACCTCTGTTTTGATATTCAGGTTTTGCTGAGGTCAGGTCTTCACACTTGATTATTCATAGTCATTTTGGGGATTAAATTTCTGAGATTGTGCTGCACTCTTCATTCAGAGAGCCAGGGATTAGTGTTTTATATCCCAGGATCAGCTGGTTTAAATTGGAGGTTGTGGGTAGGTGCTGTGATGTTAGGGAAGCCTTTGCTCATGGTTCTTTTGCCAGAAAAATATAGGAATCAGCCTACATATATTCATTTGTCCCTTGGGAGCAACAGAAAGAGACAGGAATTTGCAAGGGCATTGACGTACTTTCAACTAAATTAGAGTCGGTGTTCTTGATGGCATACAGAATGAACAGGCAATAAGTACTTCGACTCTTTGTAGTGTATGATGAGAATGAATATATGTCATGGAGTTTGCAGGTTGACCATGAAGAGTGCTTACAGCCTGGTTGTTGTTCACAAGGCAACAAGGATAGAATTATTTCTTTAAAAATGCAGGACCCTGGCATCTGCTCCCTTTTTCTCTCATCTTACCCTCACAGCTGAGCTGATGCTTGTCTTGAATGTGGGCTTGAAGCAGCCAGGAGTGGACTGCTCTCTGGTTGCCATGGGAACCGTGAAGCCACCATGTTCTCGGGCCGCTCCTCTGTGAACTCAGGTGGGGTGCAGGTGCCATATCCCGTGAGCCAGTCTTCAAATTTCTTGTTGCCCAAACTTCACAAACTCTTTTGGAAATGCAAGTGTCTTCTCCTACCAGAGCCTAGAAGCCTGACGCCCTTCACAGCCTCACTCCCCAACACCTGCTTGCTCCCCTTCAATTAGTTAGTTGAATGGTTCTTATTTCACAGGAGAACTGGTAAGCACCTGAATTTTTTTTCTGAGTGGAAGTGAATGCACCTGAATGAATGTGGGATCAAGGATATGACTTTCATCCATGGTCTCTCTATAATTAATCTTGAGAGTAATAACTGAAATCATAAGGAGCAGAAAGTGAAATTGGATGAGGATTGTTTTCTTTTTGACACCACGTTTCGCTTTTGGGACCACAGACCCCATGAGTCTTCAACACTTGCCTTTGCCTTTTTATATCTCTCAACAGTATTTGGCTAAATTTCTGAAGCACCCTCTCACTGAGGGAAACAGGAATAGCACAGGAGGAACAACTTCCTCTGCCTCACCCTTTCCTGAGATGATGGGCGAGATCCATCACCAAAACTACCTTGTCCATTATGCACAGTTCTGTGCTGTTTTGAATTTTTCAAAAGAAAAAGAGAAAAGAAAATATAAGAAAAATATAGGACCGAGGAATTTATAAGTAGTTTGTGAATATATTGGCTAGGGTTTCCTGTGTGAATGATCCCCAAAATCTCCATTCTTATCCTCCAGTTAGACATATTGTCAATCCCACATAGTCCTGCCTCTGCCTCTTCTCCTGACGAGTTTGGATCCCTGATACAAATTTGTGTTCAGGGATCAGTTACACTATTTTTTTTCCTTAAGTGAAGAGGGGGAAAAATCTTTTCCTTAAGACACCCCACTGGTTTTGGGTATTGATGTTCAAAATCTGCTGGATTGTTGTGAACAAGAGGGTTAAGATTCCTTAGGCATTGTTTGGCTTGGTTATGATTGCTTGTCTGCATACATTTTCACATAGTAGGACTGTAAGTGATCAAGTGTTGTAACTCAGAGAAGCAATTCCCATGCTGGCGATATAGACCATCACTTAGAGTGCCTGCCTTGCATGTTCCAAGCCCGGGTTTGAGTCCCTGTCCACTCTTTTAAATTGCAGAAATAACAAACAAAAAAATGAACAAAGGGGACTGATTTGAAGCCTCCCAACCTTCCATCCTCTCGATGGTCTGCTAAGGCATGTAGGTGGGCATGCTGAGCAGGTGTCTGGCCTTCCTTAGAGCAGCTGACTTTCACAGGTCCTGCAGTTCTGGTGGGTGAGCCTGGGTCCCAGCTAACTCCTGACTACAACATTTGTGGCCACAAGGTGTGGTTAGATGATGAACACTTCTGAAGTTCACCTGATTTCCACAGCCTGCATGGTGACCAGATCCATGGATGCAGGACTGAGGGCTCAGGACCTTAGAGGATGCCACTCTGCTGAACTCTACTGGTCAGATACAGTTCACTTCAGAAGCCCCGAGGACAGAGTCATCTTGCCTGCTACTGAACATTAAGACTTTAATTGAACCCACCCAATCTCTCCAGGGTTCTCTGCCTGACTCTGGCAATAAATTCAATAGCATGGCTGTTTCTCTCTATGTCCTTGAGCAGCTTGCACTTCTGGGTCTTGCCCACACTTTCAGGGCTGGTTGGTGCCTGAGCTGTATTCTGCTTGGTGCCAGAGGACTGGGAGGAATTGACCATCTGGGCTGCAAAAGGGTCTTTCTTCCCTGCCTTAGGGACTAAATATGATATCGCAGGACCTAGTCAGTAACCCTTTGACATGGATGTAATCACCTCACCATGTACCCCATGGATCCAGATGCTATGGTCGCTGGCAGGCTCAGACACTGTCCTAGTCTACACAGCTGGCAGAATTGGGTAGGTGGGCAAAACTATGGTACTCAGCTCCCCCAACATGGCCATCAGAGCTAATTTATCTGGCCAGTGAGGGACTGAAGATGAACCCAGGAAATTATTGCCTCATCAACCATAGGGAAAACAGGGGTGAGGGACAATATCAGCTGGGGTCCTGGGGAGAAGAATCCCTGGAAGGGTTTCAGGTTCCACCAGCCCTGTGTGACTTGACAGAGTTCTAGCTCTTTTCATCAGATAAATATTCCAGGTGCAGAGTGTGGGAATTTGAACTCTATTTCTGGCTATCAGGATTCCTGATGGGAGTAATGGCCCCATTTCTTTGGAAAGTAAACAAAGGTCCTGGGATATGTGACCAACCAAGTCACACTGGACTGAGGCCTACACTCCACTCAGGGGAATAATTCCTCCAATCTCTGAGGAGACAGAATTCCTTGGTATTGTGAGCTTATGTCTGCTTTGTGTGAGGATTATCTCCACCCTCCTGTGATCCACCTGCAATAGAAGCACTGATAGCCTCAGTCTCCACCACAGTCTGCCATGTGCTGCTCAGCTGGTCATGGCTCCTGGGAGAAGCCTGAGCATGCCCCACATGATGAAGTATTGTCCTTGGCCAGTAGCCAGGCTCAGTGGTGATGGAAGGGGCAGACCTATTCACAGCACCACCACATCTCCCTTAGTCCTCCCAGTATCCCAGGAGGAGGACTGCCTCCACTGCCTTCTCAGACAGGGAACTCCAGCCATCCATTCTGTCCTGTTTATGTGCCAGCATGAAAGACCAGGACTCACCCAGGAGGAGCAGCACACTCCTGTAAAGAAGTCAGGACAAGAGCTGGACTCATAAAATGACCAGTCTGCATGTTCTGCTTGGTGTCTTTGTTGCGACTAAGCTTCACCCCAAGTCACCTATACAGTAAAGCAGGCAGCCCACAGTTGAGTAAACAGAAAACTGGCCCAGAGTCATCCTGGTTCTTATCCTGGGGATCTGCACCACAAATGGACTTTGCAGATGGAATGAAGCTAAGGTTTTGGGTGAAGGAAGGAGATCCAGGAGGCTCAGGGGCCCTGATGTCATCCCAGGTTCTTAGAAGATGAAAGAATGAGGTCTGGGGTCAGAGACATCAGTTAGCTGCTGTTGTGACTCTGCAGAATGACTTTCTGTTTAGAGGTGCAAGGTTCTTCCTGGACCCCATACTGCCAAGGCTGTGCAGATAGACTGGTCTTCTATGGCCCTGACACATTTTTGCCAGCACTGTGATGAGTACAGTTTCTGGATGGGCCACCTGAGTTTCCAGACTCAGCAAACAACTCTTCTGGAGGGGTGACTGCAGAATTCTCTACAACAATCTGCCACCCTGCACACCCAGCAGCATCCAAGGAACTCTAGAACAACTTCACAAGCAACCTTGGCCCTTGAGTCACTCCATGTGCCTGGAAGCCATGGCCTCTCCACAGCTCCAGGGCAGGACTCAAGGACAGCAGCTGAATGCACCCTCCCATTTCCTGTGGCTCCTGGCCATTCCTCCCACCCTAATGCTGAGCAAAGACCCAGAGGACTATGGATCCTGAAAAGTGCCATAGGAAGCTCAGCACACCCAAGTATGCCCAAGGGATGTCATGCAGTGGGGTTTTCCACATTACTGGGGATGTGCCCTCTTCCTGAAGATGAGGCAGGAGTCTTGAAAGTAGTCCAGATACCAAAAGTCCTGAAACTCCCACTTCACAACAGCAGCACAGATCCTGTCAAAACAGCAAAGACCTCAGGCCCATGCAGGCTTTCTACCCGCTATCCACAACCCATCCCCACCTCCTGGAGGAGAAGGACAGCCCAGAGGCCAGGAGCACACACTGTGGGCTACTCAGGGTCACATCCTGGACAGCCACCTGTTCCTATATGCTTGAGTGTTATGCTATTTCTCCTGGGAAACGGAGGTGACACAGCATCTAGGAGGCCAGGCAGCCTGAAGAAGAAGGTTTTCTGCAGGGAATGTTGCTGGCTCAAGCCCTGGACATGGGTGCTGTTCCTAGATGCAGAGAGCTTCCCGTGGAAGTTCTCCATCTCTTTCCACCACACCCTGGCTCTTCTCTCTTCACCAACTCTTCATCTCTCTCTCTTTCCAGTCTCCCTGCTTAAAGGGCATATTGTACTGCCCTCTCCCCTCCCATCTGTCCCTTTTATCAGCCTCTTTTCCTTCAAATCCACCCAGGCTGTCCTGGCATCCTCCCCTACTGCATGTGGCCCCATCATCTCTACCTAACCATGGTGACTTTCTCCTGTTGCAAGGCTGCAACTCCCACTGCCCCTCAGATATCAGTGTACCTGATCTCAGCAGCAGTCCTCTGGTGCTCCAGCCCCACAAGTTGTCATTGGTGGACTGGTTCTAATATACCTGTTCTCTTTGTCCAGCCCTTCATCCCACTACCCTGACCAAGGCTAGAGCCACATACACTCTGTCCAACTTCCACTCTCCTGACTATGCTGCATGGCATCTCTAACAGGGTCACTGCCCTGCTCTGCTACAGGGTCTCATCCAGAGGGGACTTCTTTCTCCCACAAGAAAGAGTCCCAAATCCCAGGTCTTGTTTTATGCTCCCAGCCTCTCAGAGACCCTAGTTTCATTTCTTTATCTCTGGATATTTCTCTGAATGCTCTTCTACTACCAATTTCTTCTCACCACTGAGAAGAAACACTAACTGGAATGGGAAGCACTAGAATGCCCTCCTCTAAGAATACAGACTGCAATATCCTACTGAAGTCCCAGGTCACCACTTCCCATTAACTCCTTCTCAGGATCTAGCACAAGCCCACATCTTTTCCATTTTGGAAATGTTTATGAGTAGAAACAGGAGGGGGTGCTATTTTGAACTGGAGTGGACTTGGTGCTGGGCATCTGCATCCAGGGCCTGTTCAAACTCTGCTCTGTGCTCTTGAGTGACCAGTTCATGATTAATTTGTTGCAGAGGATTCTCCTCTCTCCTGTCAATGGACAGAGTGGACATGACCCAACTTTGAGTGTCCCCAAGGTCCTTTCCTGCCTCTCAGTTCTGTGACTTAGACAGCAAGTGCTGGACACAGTGAGGCACCTGTGGAGGGTGAAAGTCACATTCCCAGGCTGTAACAATAGTGTCAGAGTTACAGGAGGAAAAGTTTGCTTTGACTCAGGATCAGTCAAAAGGACTCAGTCCAGGCTTGCTTGTGGCCTAAGGTGAGGCAGCATATCATGGAGGAGTGTGTGTCAGGGCAAATTCCCCACCTCATATCTGGGAGGCAAGAGAGAAGCAGGATGAGACCAGGTCCCACAGTCCTCTTCAAGCACACACCTCAGGTCCTTGAATCCCCAACAGATTCCACCACCTATGTCCTCTTGGGAAGAGGATGATTCAGGGACTGACCTTGAAACTTGGCCTGTGGACAGTCCTGAAGGCATTTCTGTTGGGCTTCACTCCTGGTGTGGCAAGAGACACATCCATACTGAGACAATCACTAGGTTTTCCTGAAGACCAGGCTGACCAGCACCCTGTCTGCAAGGAAGGTCCAGAACCATCAATTTGATGCCCTTGTCTTATCCTGCTGCAAAGTATGAGGCCACCTCTTGAGTGGGGAGTTGATACAAGGAGTTGAACAGAGGTCTCTGGGGGGTGTGGCCATGTCTCTGACACCACTGCTGTCCTTGCCATGTCTGTGCTGCCCCTGTGCAAATGTCATGCTATCTGTGCAAGAGCCCACACTGCCACCTTGATGGGATTCAGCCTGTTCCCTGGGAAGTGGCAAGGCCCCACCCTCAGCCAACAAAGCCCCCCTGCCAAGGCCACAGGAAGACTGCAAGCCTTAGAGACACAAGGAAGGGGTGCAGAGCACTTGGGCTTCTTTTGGTGTGTCAGTTTGGGGATGTTAACCCCATCTCTTTTCCAAACCCCATGGCAGTCTTAGCATGTAGGTGTTCTAAGGCTACCCAGGGAACACCAAGGATAAACATTGTGAAGAAAGGCATTTCTTTCATTAGAGATCACCCTGAACCAGCATACCAGAGAAGGGACCTGCGGGGGCATCCGGAATTCCATCCAGTGCTTGACAAAGATCCTCTGGAGGATGATTGCAAAGGCTCATCCTAAAAGGAATTGCTGGATGTTTTGCTCCAAAGCATGGTGTTTTCTCTGCTGTGTTTCTCTGATAATATATTACTCATTTCAGTCTGAATGGATTGCTTAAGGGGATAAAGGGAATACAACAAAAATTCCAGAAAATATTACCTACAATCTGAAAAACAATGGGTCTTTACCATTAACAAAATTAAAAATAATTTTGCAAACGTGCAATGAGTCTCTGAAAGCCTCTGGAGAAAATAGTTATAAATCTGCCTTTCTCTCCAACAGGCTGGTTAAATTTTAACAATGGTTTTGTTTGTGTGGTGGTGAGGTAAGAGAATAAGGTTCCACAACATTCCTTCCTTCCTACAAAGAATATGTCACCCCTATAATATATGTTGGCACACAATAACCATTGGGACCGCTGCCCTCCTGTAACCCTTAACTCAGCAATTTAGATATTAACCAGAGGGACCTAATAGAAATGGTCACATGAGATTATTTGTCTATCACTTTAACTGCAAGAATAATAAGAATAATCTTAAGTCACATAGAGTTTAGATATTAAGGAAGTAAACATTGTATTAGCTCATCAACGTAGTTAGATATTCTTAAAACAATTGTGATTAGGTAAGGATGATCTGTAAGGTTGTTGTTTTCTGCCTATGCTTTGAAAACTTCTTTAATATTAACCACAAGACTGCCATTATAGCCTGAAGAAAACTGTATATAAACCCAGCCCTCTCCAGAATAAAGTGGGATTGATTGCACCAGAACTAGAGTCTGTGTCTTTCATTCTCCATCCATCGCCGACGCTGTCTCCCCGCGCCCCGTTTACCGGTGTGGAACCCATGGACTCCTGCTAGGGCTGGACCCTGGCAGGGACCCTGCAGTCCTATCCTGGTCAGGAACCTTCCCTTTAGCAGGTGTCACCCTGCAGGCCAGGAATGCCCGCTATCTCAGCCAGGAGGTTTTAGTGGTGAAAAAAGAGAGGGAAGGTGTGGAGAGCGACCCTTGGTCTATGCAGTGACTACCCTGGAATCCTAAAGCAGCCTTTTCTCCTGCAGATGGCACTGTAAGATACAGCCTCATAAACCATTCACTACAAATATAGCCACTGAGCACATGATGTGATCCTCACCCCTGTGGCTTTCCCAGTGCCACATGAGTTGCCTGCTGTGATCTCTGACCTTCACATGAGCACAGTCATGGGTGACTTTTCTGGGGCTACCACAGGGAGGGCAGGGTGCTCACAGCCTATCCTCACCTGGGCACAGGTGTCCTGCTAGACACCAACCCTACCAACCCAATGCCATCTGGACACTAGAATTTTGTGGAGGAGACTAGGACCTTTCCTTATATGTCAGAATCAGGGCTTCCTTGTCTGCCCCAATTGTTCTGTGCACATATGGATCATGTCACTGCCATAACTGCCCATGGTCACCAGAGGACTGGGTGGCACCAGCACTGGTGATTCTGAGAGCCTTGATCAGCAAAGCACTAATACCTAAAATTTATAAAAAACATACAAAACTTTACACCAAAACTACAAACAACCCAATGAATAAATGGTCTAAGGAATTGGGCAGACACTTCACAGAAGATATAGAGGTGATGTACAAATATTTGAAAAAGTACACCTCATCTCTAGTAATTAGAGAAATGCCATTAAAAATTACCCTAAGATTTCATCTAACTACAATTAGAATGGTAATTATCAGAAACACAAACAATAATAAATGTTGGTGTGGATGTGGAGGAAAATGTTCACTCATACATTGCTGGTGGGGTTGAAAATTGGTGAAATCACTCTGGAAAGCAGTATGGAGATTCCTCAGAAACCTTGAAACGGACCCACCACTTGAGCAGCTATCCCATGTTGGGGTCTTTGGCCCCCTTGCTCTTCTCAACCAGCAACAAGAGAAGGGAGAACTCCCCAACAAGACCAGACTGGGAAAGGTAGGGCTGGCTGACCACCCACACCCAGCCCTATGGGCAGAGGACAATCAGATGCATGAGGGAGAGCAGTCACAGCAGGAACTCATTTATTGAGGAAGTCACACAGCTTTTATGTAGAGTGAAGTTTAGGAAGGAACCAATCAGCTTAAAGGTCAGCAAGGCATGGGGGGTTCAAACAGGCAAGAGTCCCATATGACTATATGGCAAGCACTAGCTGATCACACGTTCGCAGAACTGTTGTTAACCAATCCCTGATGGTGGTCCGATTTATCATCATTAACTTTTGAAACAGCCTTTGATGCCTTAATCTTGCTCACCTGCCCAGAAGTAAGGAGTCAGCCTGAGTTAGTTAACATGTCATTAGTCCCAACAATCCTGTTCCTCAGTTTATACCCAAAGGACTTAAAATCAGCATACTACAATGACACAGTCACATCAATGTTTATAGCTGCTCAGTTCATGATAACTAGATTGAGTAACCAAAGTAGATTCTCTTCAATTGATGAATGGATAAAGAAACTGTGATATATGTACACAATGGAATACTACTCAGTCATAAAGAAGAATAAAATGATGGCATTTACTGGTAAATGGATGGAGTTGGAGAATATAATGCTAAGTGAAATATGCCAATCCCCCAAAACCAATGGCTGATTATCTTATCTGATAAGTGGATGATGAGACATAAAAAGGGGGTGATAGGGGTAAGTGAAGAATGGAGACACTATGAATTGTGTAGAGGAAAATGGGGTGGGAGGAGGTAGGGAAAGAGATACAGTGTACTGAGACAGACATTATTACCCTATGTTCATGTATGATTACATAATTCATGTGAGTCTACATTGTGTACAACCATAGAAAATATAATCATACCCCATTTGTGTACAATAAATCAAAATTCAGTATTTAAAATATGTATATATATATACACTTTAAAAATATTGTCTTATCAGTGTGTATTTGTCAATATTGATGTATTAATTTTGATTGATATTGATGTATCAATGTAGATTCATTCATATCAACCCATGGGGTAAATTTGTTATTGACTACCTATTGGGGTACATTTTTTAACTCTTTGGTGTATATTCATCAAAATTGATTCATTGGGGTAGATTTTTTCATATTGACCAAAACAAATAGATTCCTCAATATTCCTGATACTAACTCAAATGGTTTGAATCATTGACATCAACTCAACTGGGTAGATTAATTGAAATTGACTCATCAGTCTAGATTTGGCTATATTGAACATTGTGGTAGATTTATTGATTTCTACTCATTGATGTACATTTGTCAATGTTGTACCATCAGTGTAGATTCATTGATATCAACAAGAAGGTGTAGATTCATTGAAATCAGCTCTGGTTTAGATTGGTCAATAAAGTCTCAATGAGGTAGAGTCATCAATATTAACCTGTCAGTCTTGATTCATCAATATTGACTTGACAGGGTAAATTTATTGATATCTACTCATTAGTGGAGATTTATTGACATCTACTCATTGGCATAAATTTGTAGATAACAATCATAAGGGGTACATTTGTTAATATCAACTCATCAGTATAAACTCAAATATCTACTAGTTGGTGTAGATACATTGATATTTACCTCTGAGGGTATATTTGTCAGTATCTACTCTTCAGTGTAGATTCAGTGATATTGACCAATTGGGGATGATTGGTCAATTTTGACCTGTCATGAAAGATTTGATGATAATGACACAACTGAGTGAATTCATCAATTTTGACTTATTGGTAGAGATTCATAGAGATTGACTCAACTGGCTACTTTCATTGATATTGATATGTTGATATTAATTTGTCAATGTTGACTCATTGATATTGACCCATCAGAGTAGATCCTTCAATATTGAATCTTCTGTGCATATTCATCAATATCAACCTGTTGAAACAGATTAATCAATATTAACACTTTGTTGTAGATTTGTCAACATTGAATCATCAGTATAGATATGCCAATATTGATCCCATCAGGCTTCATTTTTCAATTTGAACTGTATTGGTTAGATCCATTAATATCAACTCTCTGATTAGATTCATCAATATTAACTGATTCAATTTGTCAAAATGTACTCATTGGGTTAGATTTGTCTATATCAACCAATGTGGTTAGACTTGTTGATAACCCTTTGGTGTAGATGCATCAGAATAGACTTATCAGGGTAGATTAGTCCATATCAACTCATTGAGATAGATTATTCAATATTGACTCTTCTTGTTAGATTCATCAATATCAACCCATCTGTGTAGATTCATCAAAATTGACTCATCAGCATAGATTCATCAATAGTGACACTTCAGTGCAGATTCTTTGATATTGATGAGTCTATTGATTTGATGATGTAGGTTTATTGATATAGAATTTATGGGGTAGAGACATCAATATCGAATCACCTATGTAGATTCATTGGTGTATATTCACCAATTTTGATACAACACTGTAGACTCATCAAATTTGACTCAAAGGTTAGATTTGCCAATATTTATTCATCAGTGTAGATTCATCTATATCAACTCTTCAGGGTAGATTTGTCAATACTGACTCTTTGAGATAGATGCCTCAACATTGATCCATCAGGGTAGATTCATCAATGTTGACTGGACTGGGTAGATTTGTTGATATCAACTCATCAGTGTAGATATGTTAATATTGATATGTCAATATAGACAGGTAGATTTATAGACATTGATTCATCAATATTGATGCATCAACATTGATTCTTTGATGTAGATTCACTGATATTGAAGCTATCAATGTAGATTTGTCAATATTGATACAATTGGGTAAATTCATTGATATTGGCTTCATGGTATAGATTTGCTGATATCAAATTGATGGTGTTGACTCATTAATATTGATTCTTCAGATAGATTTGTTGATATTGTCTCATCTGTTTAAAGTCATCAATAGCAATCACCCAGGGTATATTTAAAGATATCAAATGAGTAGTAGATTCATTGATATCAACCCATCAGTATAGATTAGTTGATATTGACTTGAAGGCATGGATTCATCAATGTCTACCTTTCAGTGTAGTTCAGTTAATATAGATTCAATGGGGTATAATCATAAATATCAACTCAGCAGGGTAGATTTTTTAATATCAGCTTGTCAGGGAAGATTTGTTGATATCAACCATAGGAGTAGATTCACACTGACATTGTCATGTCAGTGTGCATTTGTCAATATCAACTCAATGGGGTAGATTTGGTGGTATCTACTCATTGGTGTTGATTTGCCAATATCTGCTCATCATTGCAGATTTATCAATATCAACCCATAGGGGCAGACTGATCAATATCAACCCATCAGTGTAGATTTATTAATATCTACTTGTTGGTGTAGATTAATTGATATCAATCCTGAGGGGTAGATTCATCAATATTAACCAGTCATGGTGGATTTGTCAATGTTCATAAGTCAATATTGATTTGTCAATTTAGATTCCCTGATATTGACCTGAAAATGTAGATTTTTCAATATCAACTTTTCTGGGTGTATTTATCAATATAAACCCATTGGTGTGGATTTGATAATATCTATCCACTGGGAAAGATTCATTGATATTTAATCATCAGGATGCATTCATCCATATCAACCCATGGGTGTAGTGACAGGAGTAATGGAACTGGTGAAACATTGTAATTGTCTAGCATAAGAGTTTTTCTATCCCCAGAAGATTTGTGACTGAGATCAAGGTTAGAGCTGAAAGGACTCTTGCACAGAGCCTCCTCATGCAGGGTTTTACCACAGCAGCTAAACATCATGTGCCCTTGCACAGAAAAATTTCCAGGTACCAGTCATGCCACAGTCATGAGGTCATCAGAGACCCCCAATCCCAGTCACACTCCCCCATCCTTTCACCACTCTGCACAGAAATGTACTTATTTGGGTAGATTCATCTATATCAACCAATGTGGATAGATTTGTTGATATCAACTCAATGAGTTAGATTTATCAATATTGGTTTGATTGGTTTCATTGGTTGGATTTGTCAAAATCAATTCATTGTGATAGATTTATTGATATCCACTTCCCAGTGTAGAGTCATCAATTTTAATTCATTGTGTTGATTCATCAATATTGACTTGATGGCAGAGATTTATTGATATGGACCCATAGGGGTAGATTTATCAATATCCAACTGTAGGGGTAGATTTATCCATTTCAACACATCAGTGTAGATTCATCTATATCAACCTGTTGGGTAGATTAATTGATATTGATATGTTGATATTGATTCATTGTAGATTAATCATTATTGACTCATCAGTGTAGATGCATAGATATCAACTCATCAGGGTTTATTTGTTGATATTAATTTTTCAGTGTAGATTTTTAGATATCATCACATTTGTGTGGATTTGTTGAAATTAAACCTATGGAGTAGATTCATCAATATTGACCTTTCAAGGTACATTTGTCAATATTGACCCATCAATGTAGTTTGGTCAATATTGACCCACTGGGTTAGATTAGTTTATATCAACATATTGGGGTAGACTTTTCAATATTGATACAAACATGTAGATTCATAAATATTGACTTGTTGCAGTAGATTGTTCATTATCAATATGTCATTATCAATGATATGATGTTTCATTGATGTCAACTTTTTGGATAGATTTGTGGATATCAACTTGTCAGTGTAGATCATCAATATTTACCCATTGGTGTACAATCATCAATATCAATCCATCAAGGTAAATTCATCTCTATTGACCCTTTGAAATATATTTGCCAATATTGAATCTTTGGTGCATACTCATTGCTATTGACTTGTCTGTGTAGATTCCTCAACACCAACCCATTGTGTTAGAACAGTCAATATGAACTTGATGAGATATATTCACTAATATCAATCATAGGTGTTAATTCATTGATATTGATTCATTGGTGTAGATTCTTTGATATTGACCAATTGGAAGCAAATTCATTGATATTGACTCTTCAGTGTAGATCCGTCCATATCAAATCATTGGGATAGATTCATGAATATTAACTTGATGGGGTAGATTCATTGACAATGTCTTGTATATGTTGAATCATCAATATTGACTCATTGTTGTAGATTTGCTGATATTGACTTGTTGGGGTGTATTGTTCAATATTGATTTGCAGATATCAATTCTTCAAAGTAGATATGTCAATATTGATTTAATGGGGAATGTTTGTCAATATCTACTCATCTGTGTAAATTTGTCAAATTTGGACCATCAGTGTACATTCATGAAATATGACTCATCATGTTAGATTCATTAATTTCTACTCACTCGTGTAGATTTGTTGATATCAACACACTGAGGTAGATTCATCAATATTGACTCTATGGGGTTTATTTGTTGATATTGGCACACTGATGTAGATTCATTGATATTGATTCTGGGGTATATTTGTTGTTATCAACTCAGTGGGAAGATTTATTGATATTGAAGTGTTGATATTGATTCATCAATATGGATTTGTCAATATTGACTCAACAAGGTACATTCATCAGTATTGACTCACCATGATTGATTCTTGATATTCACAATTCTGTACAGTTTTGTTGATATAAACCCATTGGGGTAGATTCATCATTATCAACAAGTCATGGTAGATTCTCTGATATCAACTAAACTGTTGAAATCAATTTGATGTAGATTCATCAATATTGGCTAGTTCATGTACATTGGTTGATATTGATGTGTCTGTGCAGATTTGTTGATATTGACACTTTGGTGGAGATTTGTAGATATCAACTTATAGGGGTAGATTTATCAATATTGATTTGTCACTATGGATTTGTCAATGTAGATTCATTAATATCAACCCATTGGGGTATATTTTTTATATCTACTCTTCTTTGATATATTCATCAATATCTACCCTTCTCTTCAGTGTAGATTCATTTATATCAACCTGTCAGGGTAGATTGTTCAATATCAACCCATCAGAATAGATCCATAAATATCAATGGTTTGATGTAGATTCATCGATATCAATACTTTGGTGTAGATTCAACAATATCATCTCATCAGGGTAGCTTCATCAATATCAAACTATGTAGATTTGATGTTAAAGACTTGACTTGGTTGACTTGTAAATATTGACTCATTGGTGGAGATTTGTAGATATCAAAATGTAAGGTTAGATTCATCAATATCAATTTATTGATATGGATTCATCAATATAGATTCATTGATATTGATCCATTGGTCTATATTTATTGATATATACTCTTCTGGGTATATTTGGCACTATCTACATGTTGATATAGATTCATCAATTATGTCTTATTGGAGTCAATTCATCCACATCAACCCATTGTATAGATTCATCAATTTTAACTATTCTGTGTAGATTCATTGACATCACTCCTTCTTTGTAGGTTCATCAAAATCAATATATCTGTGTAGATGCATTGATATTTATTAGTCAATATCAATTTTTCAATATAGATTTGTTGATAATAACTTGATAGGGTAGATTCATGAATATTGATTCACATGGTAGATTCATTGGTTTTGACTTTTCTCCTTAACATGTACTTTTATAAATACTTATTCTACTTCTGTTAAATCTAATTCATCTAATTTTAACTTATGGTATCCATGACATCCAAGTTTTTAGATCAACCTACCTTACATTTTAAGTCATTATTTTTTGCTGAAGGCACATTCTACAAGAAATAGATATTGAACTAATTATTTTAGAGAAATAACACCATATCGATTGCTTGACCACTTAGAGAAATGAATAGTTAAGTAAATTTAAAGACATACTTACTTTTATCTATTTAACCAATTTTAGTCATGTGAACTGAAAGGTATTTTGATCCATTTTATTGTAAATTTATTAATGCTTATTTTATATATATGCCAATTTTGGCACCATATACATAATATATAAACAAAAGTATATATGTAGATACAACATACAATAAACAGGTACGCAGACATATGCATAAAACTGATATAAAACAAAAAAATGTATAGTTTTAGGTTCCCAGTTTA
>NW_025920757.1:0-26707 GCF_902686445.1 Sciurus carolinensis | reverse complement strand
GCATAGGGTGGGTATAGACCGAGTGGACTCTCCATCCGGGGTGGTCTCCGGGGTGTAACACCAAGAACTTGGCGAGCATGAGCTTCTGGATCCCACATTTTCCTTGAAGTCACCGGGCGCATTGCTAGGTCTGGAGGCCGTGGTTCGGTTAATGTGGCATGCCTTTAATCCTTGAGGCATCCACAAGAGGAAAATTGAGCTAGTGAGTGGGTGCCATGTTGTTGCTTTTTTTTCCTCTTATTCAAAGTCATGAAAAACCTTTAAAGCTATCACCTTGCCCTCTGCTCCTTCAAACAATGTTGGAGACCCGTCCCATTACTCTGATTAATAGTGGATTGATTACTGTCTGAGTCTTAGCACCTGCAGACTTGTTATCTAAGAATGACTGACATTTGGTGAACTTTAAATGTCAAGTGCCAGTCACAGTGACCCACCCTTTCAGTTCTCTCCACTGGGCCCTGTCCTCCATGTCCCTCAAGGCCTGGTTCCCAATCTCAAGTGGGTGTTGTGTAATCTCTGGAGCAAAACTTTCAGTGTCTGCAGCTTTGCTAGTTCACTGTTTCTCCCTCTGTTGACATCTATTTAGAAAACAGAAGTGAGCTCTAAAATAGGGAAGGAGGATCTGCTGATTTCAAATGACCTTTTGGAAATGGAGATGCAATCTCTTGTGCAAGAGCTTTCCAACCTAAATCTGAATTTCCCACCTAAACTTCACCAAGCCTGCTACATAGCATCTTCTTTCACAGAAGTATACTCTTAAAAAAATGTTAATACTTCTCTTTGATGGGGTCTTGGAAATGTATAAGTGAACTTGTTTTGCTGCTAGTTGCTTTAGAAAAATTAACTGTAAAGTATTCATCACCTGTATTCTGAAATACTAAGAAACTGCTTACTCCAGGTTTAATGGAATTTACCAGCATTGGCTCTGTTCTGTATCAGGGTGAAGGTGATTTAGGTGAGTCAGTGATTTCCATTTGATAACATTTTAAAGGTTTGAACTCAATTTTGGTCAGATAGCTTGACAACATAACTTTTAAATTAAAGCTTATCTTATGTTTTGCAGTGTTTTCCTCCCTCAGGCTTTCATAAATGCCTTCTTTTGTGTTTTACCGCACAAAAACAAATTGCGCTACTTCTAGTTAACTCTTCTATTACTTGTAAAAATATTATTTCATGTATCTGTGATTTTTGCTTGATAATTTAGTCTGTGAGAAAATAATTGAATCATTTTGTAAAATATAATCTGTGGATTGAATAATTCATAGTTATTCTTGGATTCACCATAATTAAAGGAACAATTTTTTTTATATTTTTCCTCTATCATTACAAGCTCCATTAAAATATTAAGGGTTAAATATTTTCAAGTATATTTTATTGTTTTCCTCCTGAACTTGTAAAGGAAGACATGATTTCAACTTCATTAATTTATAGAAAATAAATGGTCATGTATTTTTCATGTGAACATGTGCACTGTGAAGTAGTACCGAAATGTATAACTAACTTGAGGAAAACAATATTACTGAGAATAACATGGATGTACAACCAGGTTTGTTCCTGGAAGACATTTTTACAAACTATCTAGAAAGTACTTTTTGTGATTATTGTTTAATCTTTTTCATTTTTTATGCTTGCTTTACCAGACCTCTAAGGAAAATTTGGATAATTTTAGAGTGCCAATAATTTGTATATTGGTACAATATGGTTCAATCATTTAAAATTTTATTTATTCAATTAGGGTAATTTTATTCTTAAACAATTGTAGATTTATATGAAGTTGTGTTAAGAAAAAGAGAGACATCATCTGTTCACTTTATATAGAACTCCCTCCCAGGGTTCACACTGTGACATTAAAGATGATATAGCTGAGGTATAGACCATTTCCATATCAAATGCTCCTCATGCTGACCTCTGAGCCACACCTATTTTCTCCTACTGCCCTTCCCACTACCCATGGCCACCATCAAGCCTTTTCTATTTTTATGAATTTATTCTTTGAAGAATGTTTTACAAACAAATATAGTATGGAACATTTACTGATTTAAAAAAATATTGTAATTCTTTGGTGAATCATTCAGTTTGCTTTGTATATAATAAGGACCATACATCTGTAAGCATCCCACCTGAAAGCACCCAGAAACCACTCCTGATGTGGTAACTCACACAAGATATTTTATTAAGTGGATAGGCAGAGTGCCTGACCACAAGGGTGAGAGAGAGAATGGCAGGGGAACCATTCTTAGGTAGTGAAATTTCATGGGCTAATAACAGTCTGACCAACAGCTAATGAGAAAGTTTGAGGGCTAATAATCTGAACCAATAAATGACTAGGAAGGTCTTGGACTGACAATCTAGGTTGTAAAATGGTGTGGAGAGAAAGAATAATGGTGGCAGCAAAATGGCAGATGTGATGCCAATATTCATCCCTTTTTGTTTTTATAGATACCAGAGGTGGGACAATGGTCTTTCTTCTGTAGCTTCTTCCTCCTGGTGAGGGGTGAAGAGTTTTATTCCAGTAAAAAAGAAATTAGGGAGGGCTTAAGGTGGGAGCAGAGTTTTTGGAGTCAGAGGTGTCAGTAGTAAATTGCAGGTATCAGTTTTGTGTGTCAAGAACTGGTGGTCTTGAAGGAGAAGTGGTTGATTGACTGATTGGTTGGTGAACTTGAGTATATGGTCTTGTAGGAACTTCTGTAGGCAATTTAGCAGGCTTGGTCCTGTTTAGAAAGATCTGTAGGCCTTAAAATGACCAAAAATTTCTGACTCTAGCAGTTTCTCTTGATAGTTATCAGGCACTCCTGTCTGCCTAATAATCTCTTTTGTCATCTTCAGTCTTATCTATTCTTTGGGTTAGCACAAATATACATCTTAAGTTACATTTGACTATTTTTTCTTCTTTTAAATGAACAGGAATGGTTATGTTTTGGTTTTAACTGTTTTTACTAGGTGGTAAAGATCAAGCTGGTCAAACAGACCTTGTTCCTCTCTGCTGTTAAGGGTCAGCTGAGTTCCCACAGGGGACACTCAAGGAGAATTTGAGAGCAGCTTATTAACCACTTTAGTTCCATTTGCTAGGTAGGATCTCCTTGATGTGTGTCTTCCTTTGGAAACATCATGGATGTCTCCCTTTTTCAGTGACCCTCCTCTTTGCAGCAGGTGAACTGATTGGCTTCTCATCCTTTAGTGGTCTCATTAATCTCCCTTATTGGAAGGTCATGTGACCCAGAATTACAAAGCTCCTTACAGAAGTTCTCTCCTTCCCTGGATTCAGGCTGACTCAGAGAGCAAAAGTCAAATATTGGTTTTCTTGGCACTTGTATTTTAATGTAAATCTCTAAGGTTGATCTTAAGTATTGAGCAAGCCAGTCTCACTAGTCATAAAGTAAATGTACTGGGCATTAACTTCAATGTTTATAGCTTTACAGCCATTTACCACCTTTTACTTAGTTGGGGTCTATATTATCTATCCTCTACATGATGGCTTATTATCTGTAATTTAGGTTCTTTGTTCTTGAAGCAGTATTTCTTGAAAACATTAATCAGGCAGCAATTATAAAGTTTACAAGGAAAATAAAAAATGAAATTAACAACAGTAAAACCATATTTAGTTTGTGTAATAGGTGTCTTGAATTTTGGTGAGCTATATATTATATTTCCTGTTTGAGATTACAGTAAGTGTACAATAAAAACAAGTCTTTTGAATATAACTCTAAATGAGGTGAGCCACTCAGATACATAGTAAGGTGGGAGGCAGAACCTTATCTCAGTAAGGTGAGTCTTTTCACAAATCTTAGTTAAAGTGTTCTAGTTCTGAAGCTGATCTTTGCCTCCTCTTTAAACATCATTTTACAAAGATTACATCTGTTGTTTCCAGAGGCTATATGAGTGTAAATTAGCATGATATGACATTACATCCAAAACATAAATGAGGCAATCTAAGATGGCGGACTAGAGGGGGACTGCATCCCCAGTCACTACAGAACCCAGGAGTTAAAAAGGGGAGGCATTGAGAGACTCAGACCAAAATAGAGCCACAGGTGAGTCTGCCCAAAGGGTAAAGTTCAGCCCGGGTGGCAGGCCCAAATAGAGGTGGCTTATCAGAGCAGGGCAGGGCAGCTAGAGTCTTCCACAGGCAGCCCTGTGCACTCTGGTGCTGGGCCCCTCCCACACAGCCAGCTTCTCCAGGTTCTCGGAGCAGGCCCCCTACTGAGAGCCTTTCTGATCAGAACAAGCTCCAAGTGCCGGAGCCAGCGCAGCATACTCTGGCCTGCAAGCGGCTTCAGGGACCAGGACAGGGCAGCCAGCAACCTCCCCAAGCAGCCTGGACCCCTGTGGTGGGAGGTGCCTTTCAAGGCTAGCTTCTCAGAACAGACCGCCCAGTGAGAGCTTTTCTACAAAGAGACAGCCACAAGTCCCTGAGCCAACGGAGAGCTTTGATCCCCAAGCAGACTCTGGGATCAGGGCAGGGCAGCCAGAGATTTCTTCAGGCGGTTTTGCCCACTGTGGCCGCAGGCTCTTTCCACGGGGCATGATTGAAGATGGCGGATTAGAGGGGGACTGCATCCCCAGTCACTCCAGAACCCAGGAGTTAAAAAGGGGAGGCATTGAGAGACTAGGACCAAAATAGAGCCACGGGTGAGTCTGCCCACTGGGTAAAGTTCGGCCCGGGTGGCAGGCCCAGATAGAGGTGGCTTATCAGAGCAGGGCAGGGCAGCTAGAGTCTTCCACAGGCAGCCCTGCACACTCCGGTGCTGGGCCCCTCCCACACAGCCAGCTTCTCCAGGTTCTCGGAGCAGGCCCCCTACTGAGAGCCTTTCTGATCAGAACAAGCTCCAAGTACCGGAGCCAGCGCAGCATACTCTGGCCCGCAAGTGGCTTCAGGGACCAGGACAGGGCAGCCAGCGACCTCACCAAGCAGCCTGGACCCCTGCAGTGGGAGGTGCCTTTCAAGGTTATCTTCTTGGAACAGACCGCCCAGTGAGAGCTTTTCTACAAAGAGATAGCCACAAGTCCCTGAGCCAATGGAGAGCTTCGATCTCCAAGCACCATCTGGGATCAGGGCAGGGCAGCCAGAGATTTCTTCAGGCAGCTTTGCCCACTGTGGCCGCAGGCTCTTTCCACGGGGTGATTCAACATGGTGACCTAGAGGGTGACTGCATCTCCAGTCGCTCCAGACCCCAGGACTCAAGAAGGGGAGTCATCGAGAGACTTGGACAAAAATAGAGTCACGGGTGAGTCTCCCCCACTGGGTAAAACTTGGCCTGGGCGCAAGGTACAGATAGGGGTGGGGTTATCATAGCAGGATAGGGCAGCTAGAGTCTTCCCAAGGTAGCCTTCCACACTCCAGTGGTGGGCTCCCCCCACATGGCCAGCTGCACGGTGCAGGTCCCCAGTGAGAGCCTTTCCGCAATGAGCCAGCTCCAAGCCCTGGAACAAGTAGGGGGTAGGGCAACTTTCTTCGGAAGCACTGCATTATCAAGGTCCTCCAAGACTTCAGGCTACTGAAGGCTGGGAGGTGATACACTGGAAAACTACAGGGACAGTATAGGCCAACAGAGGAAATCTGCAATATCTCACATTCCCACTGACATCTGACGAATATGAGAAAACAAGGGAAGAAAATGTCCCAAACAAACCTAGATACTACATCAATAAAACCCAATGACAGGACAGCAGAAGAAATGTCAGAAAGGGAGTTCAGAATGTACATAATTAAAACAATCAGACAAGCAAATGAGGAGAGGAAAGAGCAAATGCAGGCATTAAATGATCGCACCAATCAACAGTTAAAAGACCAAATACGGGAAGCAAGAGATCATTTCAATAAAGAGTTAGAGATACTGAAATAAAACCAAACTGAAATACTTGAAATGAAGGAAACAATAAACCAAGTTAAAAACTCCATAGAAAATATAACCAATAGGGTAGAACACCTGGAAGACAGAACCACAGACATTGAAGACAAAATATTTAATCTTGAAAACAAAGTTGGCCAAACAGAGAAGATGCTAAGAAATCATGAACAGAATCTACAAGAATTATGGGATATCATGAAAAGGCCAAATTTGAGAATTATTGGGATTGAGGAAGGCTTAGAGAAACAACCAAAGGAATGAGCAATCTATTCAATGAAATAATATCAGAAAATTTCCCAAACCTGAAGAATGAAATGGAAAACCAAGTACAAGAGGCTTATAGAACTCCAAATATACAAAATTACAACAGATCCACACCAAGGCACATTATTATGAAGAAACCTAACATACAAAATAAAGACAGAATTTTAAAGGCCGCAAGAGAAAAGAATCAAATTACATTCAGAGGGAGACCAATAACATTATCAGCAGATTTTTCAATCCAGACTCTAAAAGCTAGAAGGGCCTGGAACAACATTTACCAAGCCCTGAAAGAAAATGGATGTCAACCAAGAATCTTATACCCAGCAAAACTTACCTTCAAATTTGACGATGAAATAAGATCCTTCCATGATAAACAAAAGCTAAAGGAATTTACAAAAAGAAAGCCAGCATCACAGAACATTCTCAGCAAAATATTCCATGAGGAAGAGATGAAAAACAATAATGCAAATCAGCAACAGGAGGCGCTAGCCTAAAGGAATAGCCAAATAAAGGAGAAACCAAATCATGTCAAAAAACAAATATGAGTCAAATGACTGGGAATACAAATCATATCACAATAATAACCCTGAATGTTAATGGCCTGAACTCATCAATCAAAAGACAGAGACTGGCAGATTGGATTAAAAAGAAAAATCCAACAATATGCTGCCTGCAAGAGACTCATCTTATAGAAAGAGATACCCATAGACTAAAGGTGAAAGGATGGGGAAAAACATACCATGCACACGGACACAACAAAAAAGCTGGAGTATCCATTCTCATTTCAGATAATGTGGACTTCAAGCCAAAACTAGTCAGAAGGGATAAAGAAGGACATTACATGCTGCTTAAGGGAAGCATAAATCAGCAAGACATAACAATCATAAATGTCTATGCCCAAAACATTGGCTCATCCACAAACAACAAACAAATCCTTCTTAATTCGAGAAACCAAATAGACCACAACACAATCATACTAGGCGATTCTAACACACCTCTCTCACCACTGGATAGATCGTCCAAACAAAAATTGAATAAAGAAACCATAGATCTCAATAACACAATCAACAATTTAGACTTAACGGACATATATAGAATATACCATTCAACAAAGAACGAATACACTTTCTTCTCAGCAGCACAGGATCCTTCTCAAAAATAGACCATATTTTATGCCACAAAGCTACTGTTAGCAAATACAAGAAGATAGAGATACTATCTTGTACTCTATCAGATCATAATGGATTGAAATTAGAAATAAATGACAGAATAAAAAACAGAAACTTCTCCAATACCTGGAGATTAAATAATACACTATTATATGATGATTGGATAACAGAAGATATCAGGAGGGAAATAAAAAAATTCTTAGAAGTAAAAGAGAACAAAGATACATCATATCAAAATCTCTGGGACACTATGAAAGCAGTACTTAGAGCAAGATTTATTTCATGGGGCGCATTCAAAAAAAGAAGTAGAAATCCACAAATAAACGTCTTAACACTATAGCTCAAAGCCCTAGAAAAAGAAGAGCAGAACAATACCAAAAGTAGTAGAAGACAGGAAATAGTTAAAATCAGAGCTGAAATAAATGAAATTGAAACAAAAGAAACAATTGGAAAAATTAACAAAATAAACAGTTGGTTCTTTGAAAAAATAAACAAAATTGATAAGCCCTTAGCCACACTAACAAAGAGAAAGAGGGAGAAAACTCAAATTACTAAAATTCGGAAAGAACAAGGAAACATCACAACAGACACGAGTGAAATACAAAACATAATTAGAAGCTATTTCAAAAATCTATACTCCAACAAAACAGAAAACCTTGAAGACATCAACAAATTTCTAGAGACATATGAATTACCTAAACTGAATGGGGAGGACATACACTACTTAAATAAACCAATTTCAAGCAATGAAATAGAAGAGGTCATCAAAAGCCTACCAACAAAGAAAAGTCCAGGACCAGATGGGTTCTCAGCCGAGTTCTACAAAACCTTTAAAGAAAAGCTCATTCCAATACTCCTCAAAGTATTCCATGAAATAGAAGAGGAGGGAACCCTACCAAACTCGTTGTATGAAGCCAATATCACCCTGATACCTAAACCAGACAGAGACACATCGAGGATAGAAAATTTCAGACCAATATCCTTAATGAACATCGACACAAAAATTCTCAACAAAATTTTAGCAAATTGCATACAAATATATATTAAAAAGATAGTGCACCACGATCAAGTGGGTTTTATCCCCGGGTTGAAAGGTTGATTCAACATTCGGAAATCAATAAATGTAATTCACCATATCAACAGACTTAAAGTTAAGGATCACATGATTATTTCAATAGATGCAGAAAAAGCATTCGATAAAATACAGCACCCCTTCATGCTCAAAACACTAGAAAAAATAGGGATAGTGGGAACATTCCTTAACATTATAAAGGCAATCTACGCTAAACCCATGGCCAATATCATTCTAAATGGTGAAAAACTGAAAGCGTTACCCCTAAAAATTGGAACAAGGCAGGGATGCCCTGTTTCACCACTTCTATTCAACATTGTCCTTGTGACTCTAGCCAGAGCAATTAGACAAACCAAAGAAATTAAAGGGATACGAATTGGAAAAGAAGAACTCAAACTATCCCTGTTCGCTGGTGACATGATTATATATTTAGAGGAAACTGGAAATTCCACCAGAAAACTTTTAGGTCTCATAAGTGAATTCAGTAAAGTAGCAGGTTACAAGATCAATGCTCATAAATCCAATGCATTTTTGTACATAAATGATGAATCCTCAGAAAGAGAATTCAGGAAAACTACCTCATTCACAATAGCATCGAAAAAAATAAAATACTTGGGAATCAATCTCACAAAAGAGGTGAAAGACTTCTATAATGAGAACTACAGAACACTAAAGAAAGAAATTAAAGAAAACCTTAGAAGACGGAAAGATCTCCCATGTTCCTGGATAGGTAGAATTAATATTGTTAAAATGGCCATACTACATAAAGTGCTATACAGATTCAATGCAATTCCAATTAAAATCCCAATGATGTACCTTGCAGAAATAGAGCAAGCAATTATGAAATTCATCTGGAAGAATAAAAAACCTAGAATAGCTAAAGCAATCCTAAGTAGCAAGAACGAAGCAGGGGGTATTGTAATACCAGATCTTCAACTCTACTGCAAAGCAATAGTAACAAAAAGCACATGGTATTGGTGCCAAAATAGACAGGTAGATCAATGGTACAGAATAGAGGACATGGACACAAACCCAAATAAGTACAATTTTCTCATACTAGACAAAGGTGCCAAAAATATGCAATGGAGAAAAGATAGCCTCTTCAACAAATGGTGCTGGGAAAACTGGAAAACCATATGCAACAGAATGAAATTAAACCCCTATCTCTCACCCTACACAAAACTCAACTCAAAATGGATCAAGGACCTTGGAATCAGACCAGAGACCCTGCATCTTATAGAAGAAAAAGTAGGTCCAAATCTTCAACTTGTTGGCTTAGGATCAGACTTCCTTAACAGGACTCCCATAGCACAAGAAATAAAAGCAAGAATCAACAACTGGGATAGATTCAAACTAAAAAGCTTTCTCTCAGCAAAGGAAACTATCAACAATGTGAAGAGAGAGCCTACAGAGTGGGAGAATATCTTTGCCAACCATACTTCAGATAGAGCGCTAATTTCCAGAATCTATAAAGAACTCAAAAATTCTACACCAAGAATACAAATAATCCAATCAACAAATGGGCTAAGAAAATGAACAGACACTTTACAGAAGAAGATGTACAAGTAATCAACAGATATATGAAAAAATGTTCAACATCCCTAGTAATAAGGAAATGCAAATCAAAACTACCCTAAGATTTCATCTCTCCCCAGTTGGAATGGCGATTATCAAGAACACAAGCAACAATAGGTGTTGGCGAGGATGTGGTGAAAAAGGAACACTCATACATTGCTGGTGGGGTTGCAAATTAGTGCAGCCACTCTGGAAACAGTATGGAGATTCCTCAGAAAGCTCGGAATGGAAATGCCATTTGACCCAGCTATCCTACTCCTTGTCCTCTACCCAAAGGACTTAAAATCAGCATATTATAGAGATACAGCCACATCAATGTTCATTGCTGCTCAATTCACCATAGCCAGATTGTGGAACCAACCTAGATGCCCTTCAGTTGATGAATGGATAAAGAAACTGTGGCATATATATACATTGCAATATTACTCCGCAATGAAGAATCATAAAATTATGGCATTTGCAGGCAAATGGATGAAATTGGAGAATATCATGCTAAGTGAGATAAGCCAATCTCAAAAAGCTAAAGGACAAATGATAAGTGGATGAGGACATATATTGGGGGGTGGAAATGGTTTGCATTAGGTTTAGGGTTTGGTTTAGGGTTAGGGATAAGGAGTGTGGTAAGAATGAAGGAATGAAAGACTATATAGAGGGAAAAGAGTGGTGGGAGGGGTGGGGGAGAAGGGAAAAATAATGAATCAAACATCATTGCCCTATGTAAACGTATGATTACACAAATGGTATGCCTTTACTCCATGTACAAATTGAGAAACAACATGTATCCCATTTGTATACAATAATAATAATAATAAAAACAAAATAAAAAAGGGGGAAATGAAAAAAAAATAAATAAGAACATAAATGAAGGAGAAGCTTAGAGAGCTTTTAACTTTCCTTTTGTGTGGCAAAATGCTTTTTGTTTTTATGTTTCACTATGTTAACCTTTAAATAAATCAGGCTCTCACTGACATTTACATTTAATACATTTACATTTAATTTTTTATCTCAGTGTAAAAAGTAACATAAATTTTCTATATACCCTATTGATAACAGGTCCTGTTATAGAACATTAAATGATATAAATAAGTTCCCAGTAAAATTTACTATTCTTTTACCTTTAAAATTACCATTACAGACAAGTTTGGTTTAAAAAACAGCAGCTTGATAAATTTCCTGCTTTTAAAACGTGGATACCTGGAAGATATGAACACATTTAATAAACAAAGAAGAGTGGCCATTACACAATTACCTTGACATTTCTATGTTAACCAAGTTTGGTTTTAAAGAAAAATTCAGACTCTGTAACATAGTACAATACTCCAACTGTTGTTGTTTAACCATCATTGTATAAACCCTAAACTTTAAGACTAATTGTTCTAAAGAATAAAACTTAACAGACACAATGTTAAGAGTAAATTAGTATTTTCAAGAATTCCTTTATATTTTAACATATAGATTTAACATGGTTTATATTAACCCATTAATATTTGACCTTAGGGATATACCCTAAATAGCTTTAACTGATTGTCTCACATACATCTAACAAACTTATTTACACACAAACTTGTTGAAATTTGCCCTTTGCTTACACACAGATTTTCTTAGCACATACTTAGACCCTCATGTATTTCATCACACAGAGACTTTCTTACCCAGAAACATTTTTTCCTTCTACTAAATATATTTCCATACTTAAAACCTCTTACTTTCTTTCTTATCTGTTGACCCCTTTTATTCACATTTTGAAACAATTCATGAAATTTTTGAATGTAGATAAACTACTCCTTTTTAATAAGATAAAATATTTTTTTTATTTATAGTTCTCTAATTGAAACACAATTGAACCTTTGGATCCCCTTTGTATATAGAATTTTAACTGTTAGGATTTAACTACTTGTAACCTTGTTTTCAGTAATGACAAAAAGCAATTATAAACCCTTTTTATTTGCCAGGTTACCCCATGGAATTTAAGGAGTTAAGAGTACTCAATGTTATTTAAGTTAGCATTTTAATTGTGTAAATTAATCCATGTCTCTAACAAACACATTGGAGTAATCTCATATGTGTCAAATCTACTTATTTTACTGTAACAACCAAATATCAGACAAGTATATTGAACAGTATTTGCCATCTATTTTTTGTTGAAGGAAAGTCATAGAAATAATTGATTAGACATTTTATAAACATCAACTTTTTATTAGCTTGGCCATCTAGAGAGACTTGAGTTAATTTTAAATACTTTTTACCTTCATTTGTTTACCCAATTTAAATTAAACCTTTTAAAATAAAGTGAATTAAAGGTATTTGCATCCATTTTCTAAATTTTAATTTTATGAGTGCTCATTATTTGTGTCAATTTTGATAATATGTGCATGATATTTTGATGCACATATGTAGACAGACAACATAATATCAGACATGATATACACATAACAAAATAAAAGGCATTGTAGTTTTTTGTAGGTGAAACTCCATTGCAATATTATAGATGTTTTAAACACAAACTTAGAGTTGAATAAAAAATAGAACTGATCAGAAAAACATTAACCTAGGTATGAAAGATCAAAATTGTAAGCAAGAAAAATATACCATTTAAGAAAAAAGAAAAATCCTAGAAGAAAAACTGTTAATGGTCATTAATTATAGTATGAGAGAGTGAGAACAAGACAGGCAGAAGGGGGAAGAGAGGAAGAGAGGGGGAGAGAAAGGGAGATGGAGAAAAAGAGAGTGAGAGTCTTAATACTATTCTCCTGTCTTTCAGTCCAGAAGTTTAAAATGGACTCTTATTTTTTTTCAGTCTCAGTTTGGTCCTCACTGAGCCTGCTAGCTTACATTCCATTGCAAGGGAAATTACTGCCTAGGAATTTTTAACCCTTGTTAAGTTATTAGCTTGGGTTTGGTTGAACACGTGAGGGCTATTGCCAAATCCTTGAGGGAACATTTTCTAGGTTAATTGAGATCCACATCTGGTATCTTAAAGGTAACCAGAAATTGTGATTGAGAGTCAAGGGTGTACAGAAAAAGGCATCTTTTAAATCTAACATCATAAGTCTAGGTAAGATACTAAAATTTCTTAATGAAGTTTACAGAGTTTGGAGGTGAAGGAGCCTAGCCACTTCTCTATGTGGGAAAGATCAGACAGGGAGAAAGGAATATGGACTCTGAACTCTCTCTCCACACAAGCAAACTCCCATAGGAAAATTAGAACATGTGCTTGAGACCTCGTGGCAGGAGGACTGGGTAGCCATGGCAGAAATCAAAACAGAGCAGAGCAAAGGAGACAGAGGAGCAAGGTTCAGTGAGGCCTCTGCATCAGGAAAGCAGTACGGGGTAGATCATAATCTGGGTCAAATCAGAGAAGGAGAAGGGATTAGTAGGGGAGAAGAAGCCAAAATAAGGTGTTCAGATTTGCAGGAAGAGCAAAGACTCACAGAAGTAGTATGCCATTAATGGCCATTTTGATTGATTATCTGAAGGAAACTGTGGCCAAATATTAATACACAACTGAATAAGTTTTGGTGGCTGTAGGCAAGGCGAAGAGGTTTAAGATTATCTGTAGACACCCCGGCAGTGAATCTACCGGAATGGAGAACCCAGATCCCATGGTGGAGACTGATAAATAACCAAGTCAGCATTTCAGACATCCCAAGGTCACAAACTAGTTGACTGGAGACAAGAGGGCAGCACATGGTGGGAGTTGTCACCCCCATCAGTGTGTGCAAGGCACTGGGCAAGGGGGTTAAGGACCTGGTGGAAAAATTTTTGAGAGAAAAACTAAAGAAGAGCCTCAACACAGAGAGGGAATCTCCACCATAAACATCAGTAATCTACCTATCAGATAAGGTCAACTAAAGGGGCCAACTGTAATTGTAAAAGTCATGACTTGGGGAACCCCCACTCCTCAACTGCCTCAAGGGCACTGGATGACCGATGGTCATGTCTCACTTCAGCAGAGGAGTGTTTAAATTGACCTATGGGAAACTTACCAATCTGAATCTGGTTGTGGATATGCAACCAAGCATCAGGGCAAATTGGAATGTGAGACCAGCATTAAAGGGTGTGGGGCAACCGATTGGATTCCACTCAACTAAGTGGCAGTAGAAGAGCCTACCCAAATCATGGCACAAATTAAAGCACCCAGAAACCATTCCTGATGTGGAAACACACACAAGCAGATAGGTATTAAGCAGACAGGTAGAGTGTCTGCACACAAGGGTGTGAGAGAGAGAATGGCGGAAGAGCTATTGTTAGGAAGTAGAATTTTGTGGGTTAATAACAATCTGACCAATGATTGATTAGGAAGTTTGTGGGCTAACAATCTATGTTGTAAAATAGTGGAGAGGGGCAGAATAATGATGACAGCAAAATGGCAGATCTGATGCCAATATCATCTGTAAACAATTGAATAAAACTCATTAGGCAAAAGAAGGAAGAAAACACAGGTCATATAATCCTCACAGGTGGGAGAGAAAACAGGATGCTTAAGGACACAGCTGTTATAATTTTCTTAGATGAGTGGTCAACAAACATGTTTCTCAAAGAACCAGAGAGCAAGGAGTTAGGTTTTGCAGGCTCCATGGTCTCTTACTCAACTGCTTATCTCTGCCCATAGAACTGTAGAAGAATCTCAGCCAAGATGTAAACCAATCAGTGATGTACTATAAAATTTTTACTGGAGAAACACAAAACAGGCAGAGGGTGGGGACACTGGTAGATTTTCCTCTTGGGCAGTAGTTTGAGTACAGTAGCAGTAGTAGTAACAAAAGAAGTAGAAAAGTAGTAGTAATTGTGATTTGCACATGCTGTTCAGAACAAAACCCCATTCTTGTAGGAAAGCAGAGGGGACATGATATGAATGGGCAGTGAGCAATGCATGGCTCAGAACTGAGGCAGTTGCAAAATTTAAAATGAGGTCTGGGATATTCTAAACTTGATTTTATCTATGCTTTTATTGCCTCTAAAATTTTCACCTCATTATCCAGGAAATTGACAAGTGGAAGATTGTTGACCTCTCATCTACTCAGACATACTGAGATTCTGAAGAAGGAGACCAAGTCATGGAAGACTAAGAGGTGTTCTAAAAATCAATTGTTGAAAGCAAAATGAAATCTATCTCTTGGTTCCTGTGCACCACTACTATATATACTTCCAGTAATAAGAGCAGCAAATTTAGTATATGCAGAGAACTTACAAAGTGCTTTCCACATCTATTTATTCTTCACAACAGTCGTATTATAGAGACAAAACTGAGCTCTCTGATCTACATGTAAGAAATGAAGCCCAAAACAATAACTGATTTGCCAAAGATCACACAAACAAGAGGAGGTGGAGCTGAGATATGAACTCTGGTTTGTTGTCTGAGAGCAGGTTCTGCCCCATCATACTGTACTGACTATGGTTTCCTGTTTACTTAACTGTACTTTAGGGCTTGAGAGAGTTGCATTACATCCCTAAGGAGTGCTCAGTAGTCTCTGCAATTATGAAATTATGATATGCTGAGCTTGAAGTGCACAGCATCAAATAGGAATTAAGCAGTGACTATGCTGTCATCATAATAATCATCTACGGTCTTAAAGTAAGTTCTTAATACACTGCCTGCCCCCAATAACAGCTATAAATAGTTTCTACAGGAGTTTACTTTTAGGAACCATCTAGTCTTTGGGAATAAAATGTTTTCTAATAGTGTTAGCAGCTGTCAATTTTCTCCTCCCATTCCCATTCTTTAAGCTCTTGAATAACTGCAGATTCACAGTTTTAAGTAGTAATAATTCACAGATCCTGTGTTCCCTTTAACAAGACCTGAGGACCAGGTTTGTCAGCCATTAGCATACACTTCATGGGGGAATGTGGGACTCCTTGTCCAAACATGCTGCATTTTCAGTTGTACCTCTTGGCTCTATACCTCTTCTTATGGCATATACATTTTTCTCATCATCATGGGCAAGACATCTGTGTACTGGGCATCCATGAGATCATGGGTATGTGCCTTAAACTTCCTAATCAATCTTTCAAGATACACATTTTTTTAATTTCAAAAATGGAGCAATGTGTCCTCTGACAGTCACATAATATTCTGACATCGCCTGGTTCACTCACACAATGCCCTCATTATAATCTCTTACACTCACATAATACCCTCACTGTGGCTTCTTACACTGATATACTACGGTACTTCAGTCTCTGACATTCATATAATATCCTTACTTGGCCTCTGACACTCACATAACACCCTCACCATGGCATATCACACATAGTATTTTTGCTAACTTCTGACACTCAACTAATGCCCTCACTGGGGCTTCTCACTCTCATATATTATGCTCAATGTGACATCTGACATTCACATAATACCCTACTGTGGCTTTTAACATTCACATAATATCCTTATTTGGCCTGTGACACTCACAAAATATTCTCACTCTTTGTTTGACATTCATATAATATCATCACTGTGACCTTGACAGTCACATAATATCATTATGGCCCCTGCAATTGACAAAGTATACTCACTATGGCATCTTATGCTTTCAACTAGACTTATAATATTCACATATATTTATATATTTATTCAGAATAACCCCTGAGATTGAAAATTGGGGAGAAGTTAAGTGCATCCCCTTACTGGAGTCTGAGACCTCTGGGTCCTTCAAACCCAACATGTGTGATGCCAACCCCTTCCACACTGAATATTGTAACTCTTCTCTCTTTTGATCCTAGAACACTGATAACCAAGTTAGGCATTTTTTTTAAGAAGGATCATACCAGCCCAGAAGAAATTTGAATGGTTATGAATAATTGAGAGCTCAATGGATATGATGTTCTGCAACAAATCACACTGTAATTTTTCTTGGGAGAAATTGCTGCAAGCCTGACTACTGTAAGTTTGAAATTTGGATGAGTTTTTCTTACTTTTTATTTTTCTGCCAGCAAATATTGTGCCTGGGATCACTGACCTGTAAGTCATCACCATCCCCCTTTGCCTATTTATATTTACAGACAGTTTTTGACTAAGTTGCTTAGGCATTCCCTAATGTAGGAAAATAGGCTTTGTGCTTGAGAACCACCTTACTCAGGCTCCCCCATTCCTGAGAAACTTGACAATATTCGGCACCTCCACTGGTCTATGCATTTTGCCCAGATATATGCTAGTTAGAATGTTTCAACAAAAAGACCAGAGGAAATAGAACAAGTCAGAAAAGAATGAATAGATTGATAGCAATGGCTTGGGATTCAGGTTTAAATAATCCCTACAATCACTTTTATACTAATGATATGAGCACATAATATTTCCCACATGTGCCTGTATCTCCTTCAGCCCAGGCTACTATGGATCACTGGGATAATTGCCTGTTCAGTGTTCAGCTACAACTTTTTATATACTTATATATGGTTAAATCATTCTCTCATGATACCCCTGGACTGGGTCTTGATACGCAACAAAATATTTCACAGAATTGTTCTCAAATGTGCAATTAAAAATTCTTTCAAAATTGTTTGGCTTTGCCTTGGCATGGTTTCCTGAAAGCTATCTCAGAGAGTCAGACTGGAACATGATCCAGTCCCCTAATTTACAGAAACTGCAGATAATGACAAGCCTTCAGTTTCTCAACATTGAATCCTTTGTTAAATAAAATGAATGGTACACGGTTTTAAAAGTACCAGTTTAAAGTGGAAGCTCATTTCTAGGACAGATTTTAGGATGGAAATGCAGTGGTAGTCAGAAGTGTTTTCCCAGTGGCCTGGATTTTCTAAGAGTCATTCTTGCAGATGACACAATTCTCAGGAAATGAAAGGTTTTATCATTCTTATGAACATGCCGATACATTATTTTTTCAGCAAGTTCTTGAAGAAGAAATTACTCACCACATTTTAATGACTTCAATTTCAACATGTGTACTTCAGTATTCTTCTTGAGGTAGTAGCCCACATTGGCACACAAGCATTCTCATTTCAAACAAAAGAGACTTCTACAGATGAGAGGTTTTCATGTCATCATCAATGTGAACTGGAAAAACAAGAAGTGAGTGCTGCATAAAACTGCTCTTTGTCCCCCACTTTCTCTTTCTGTTTTCTCATGCATTGAATAAATATTATATTATCAAATACTTGCATTATCTGAGGCTGAATGCATATCTTCAGCTGTTATCATTCAGGAGGCACAGGGGTATATAAAACCTGGTTTTTCTCTTTCATTTGAGGTACTGTCTAAATAGTAATGAAGGATTTTTATAGAAATGGTTAATTCTAATGGCTGTTCTTAAGATATACTGTGGATAAGTGGGTGAAAGATGAGATTGTCTCATTTTTACCATGGTTGTGTGAATAATTTGTGCTTTCTAGGGTAACATGTGGCACAAGAACCCTTAATTCAAAGCACTGACATTGATACAGTAAAATTAGAGATATTATGTATGTGGCATGTTTATGGTGAACATAAGAAATGACAAGAAAAAGAAAAGGACTTTGAATTTTGGAAATGCTTTATTATATGCTTTTCCTGCTCATTATGTCCATTCAGAAATTTAGGTATTCATTAAATTTTTCTGTTGATGAAATTCAGGTTTCCCTTATATTTTGTCTTCATTTTCATATTTTAGCAGAAATGCATTTGTTTAAATTTCTGGTGATGTGGTGCATTGTTATGCCATCTGCAATTCCCCTCAGTGCTTGACAAGATTCCTCTGAGTTAAAGATGTTTGCAAAGTCTCATCTCTTGGGAATTTGGGTTACAGGCTTTCCTTCCTTGCTTGCTTAATATGTGTAGGTTTATTATTAATATTTTTTCTGTTTTCCCTGAAAACAGGGGTCTTAACAGAACCAGGGTTAGAACATAAGCATCAGACTTCTAATGGAACAGTTATTTCAGATTTAGCCATTTGCTACATTTGCTATGAAACTCTGAGTAACCAAGATTGCTATGAGAAAATACAAAAACAGATTCTAACTGCTGATCCCCTGTTGTTTACTCTCAGATGACCTGAAACATATAGACAAAGAATTCAAACCCCATCAGGAGAGACTAACAGAAACAGAAGAAATAAAGGGTTTCTCAATGTTAAGTTCACACAGTATAAGATGATATCATATATTTCTTAGCTTAAAGTGTCTAGCTTTTATCAACTGCAGCAGTAGTCACATGACTGACATTTATTCAACCCTATTGAGCTTGCTTTAACCTTTATGATTAGGTAAATATTAATATGTCTTATTGTTTAGTTATAGGTTATCACAAGTAAACAATTACTAGAATAATTAGAAAACTTTATTGTCTAGTCTAGTAATGATTATACAAAATATTTTTGCTTTTCTCCTTTTGAACTTTTCCTGTTCTGAAAAAAAACATGTGTAACTGCTTACCTTTTAATGTATAAAAATCTGACTGGGAAAAATAAAATTTAGAACTTAGCATCCATTCCTTGAGTTTGTGTTGCTTTTTTCTCCACTGCACCAATGCCTACTCCATCACCTGAGATCACTACGACCCCTGCTAGGGCTGGATCATGGAAGCACACTCTTTATTTTGAGTGACATAGTTCTGCAATACTTTTCTAAATTTGAGCTTGTTATTTAAGTGCTTGAGTGTAGATGCTGTAGCATAAGGCAACCTTTCCTCACAAGGCATTTGCTGGAAGAGCAAAATCAACATATATATAATCAGCTGTCTCTTGCAACCAACAGGAAGGAACCAGAAATTTGCAAGGGCATTGATGTCCTTTGAGAGTTGAAATGTTGTCAGAAGTAAATGTTCCTTACATATCTCACAATGACTTCTTACTCTATTTGTAAATAGTATGAAGCTGAAGAATATTTCTATAATTTTTTGGGGAGATGATTAAGAATGACAGATTCTTTAGTGTCTCTTCACTGATGATGGTTTTCATCTCCAACACCCATCTATAATGAGTTCTCCAAAAATGTTCTTTACTCTTCCATTTTTAAATATTCACCTTTGAACCTGTGTAGCATTCCTCTCTTCCAGGCTGATGCATGTTCAAAATTTGTACTAAGTCATTTGAACTTATCCTCTTCCCACCATCATCAGGCAATTTTTCATTCATCAATTTTACTTAGTTGGACCATCGTTGTGTCAGTGTCTATGATACTGTCCTATAGTCTGTATCCTACTGGCAATAGTAAAAGTAACTTTGACATCATCACAGAGGGCCTTTTACAAAACAAGCATTAGTCCTATCAAGTGGTTGCACCCTTATGTGAAGATAGATTGACCTGATATTTTTGCATCTAATAGTGAGTTGAAGGGCCACTAGGAAACTCTTGGTAAGGGAATTTCTGACTCAAGCCTAGTTGTAAGGCAGCAGCAAAGGAGGTGGTGCCAGCTGGGTGGAGTGATCACAGAACATCTCTCCTACCTTGCTACATATTTCATATCCTCCATCTCACGTGCTTAGTGTTTCACTCATTCCTCCTTCTCACAGCATCCACACACATCCACTTAGAAATCAAACTACCCAGATTCCATCTTTCTCCTTTTTGGGCATTCCAGGAAAGGAGTGGGGTCTCCGAAAATTGGTGTGATATTTCCTAATTTTATCAGCAGCTAACACACTGAGTTGCACTGAACACACCCTGTCCTGAGCCATTAACAGTCATCATCCTTTGTGGCTGGTACCACCTTAGGACAGTTTCCTGACACAAAATCCTGAAAGATGCCAGACCTGGAGTTGTGGTTTCAGACGGCTATGCCACAGGAAACTGATAAGCTCAGTGACCCACGTGCCCTGTAGCACTCTTCAATCCCACAGTGATCCATTAGACCTGTTGGGGAATAATTGATTGCAGCAGAAGTAGAGAGACCAGGTGGCAATTATGCCTGGCTTGCCACCTGAGGACTGCACTCCATAGCTGGCCTGGAGGTAACTGTGGGCTGTTGTTCTTCAGCAGGTTCCCATCTCTTGGATGGAGGTGGTTAGATCAAAGACCCTCGAGAACATGTGTCCAACACTCCCTGGCTCCTTTGCTCCTGGGTCACAATGTTTGGATTGCATTTCTTTGAAAGAGTAGGCCTCTGGGGAACTCTACCTTCAACTTCTGTCTTAAATTGTCAGCTGAGCTGATGTTTATTTAGAACCTTGATCTGAAGCTCCCAGGAAGAGAACCCTCTCTATTTGCCATGGCACCTGAGATGTCATTTCACTCTCTTTTACATTTATGTGACAATAGAAGTTATCTGCAGTACAGCCAGGATCTCAGAGAAGACACTCATGGAAACCTATGTTACCAGATGTCCATACACAACACCAGGGGAGAGAAAGAAAGCATGATCCCCTAAAGAAATTGGAAACTGCACCATTCAAACTCAATATACCAGATGCCAACCCCTTCCACTTTGAATACTTTAGCTCTTGTGTCCTTTGGTCTTCCTTTGCAGGAGCACTGGTAACCTTTGGCCTGATATGCATTATGCATGTCAAGAGGATGAACTCTTTGGTGAAGACAGATTGACCAGATATTTGTGACTCTGAAAGTGAGTTGAAGGGCCCCTGGGCAACTCATAAAAAGAGAATTTCTGAGTAAAGTGTACTTGTAAGGCAGCAGCAATGAGGTGGGACCTGGAAGATGGAGTGAACATAGAACATCTCTCCTAGTTTGTGACCACTTTCCATGTCATACCACATGCTGAGTGATGTCTCCCATCTCTCCTCATTAGAAATCACAGCATGCACCCACCTCCACTTAGAACTCAAACTTCCTAGGGTCCAGCTCTCTACTTTTTGAGCATTCCTGGAAAGGAGTGGTTTTGCACCAGAATTGGTGTAATTTTTTCCAATTCAATAATCACCAAACCCACAAACTTCACTGCATGCTTTCCTGTCCTGAACTGTCAAGAGCCAGAATACTGTGTGACTGGGAATGCCATAGGTCAGATTCCTGACTCAGAAAAATTATGGATGAGCCCAGACCTAGAAGATTGGATTTGGTGCACAATACCACAGCAAACTTTGATAAAGCTGGTTGACCCACATGCCCTCCCACACCACTCCATCCCTCCCAGTTCCACTAGACCTGTTGAGGAATTATTGCTTGCAGCAGGATCAGGGTGGTCAGGCGACCATAAAATCTGGTGTGCCAGGCAAAGACTGTGCCGCCTGGAGGATAATGTGGACTGTCATATTTCATCAGGGTTGATACTCTTGAATGGAGCTTATTTGATCAAAGGCCCAAGGGGCAGCACCCACAGCACTCCCTGGTTACTCTGCTCCTGGTTAATGATGTTAGGATTGCATTTCTTTGAAAGAGCAGGCCCCTGGGGCTCACTCCCTTCATCTTCCCTGTTACAATTACACCTGAGCTGATGCTTGTTTAGAATATTTATTTGAAGCTGCCAGGTCCAGAAGCCACTCTGTTTGACATGGCAATTGTGACATCATTGTGCTCTCATTGCAACTTTCTGTACCATCAGGAGGTATGTGCAGCACAGACAGGATCTTAGAGAAGCCATACATGGAAACCCATGTTCTCCTATGCCCAGATACAATCCCTGTGGAGATAAACAATTTGCAATCCCCTACTGGAGACTGAAACATTCATGGTCTTCAAACCCAACATTCTAGTTGCCAACCCCTTCCACTTTGAATATTGTAGCTCTTCTGTCCTTTTGTCTACCTTCCCAAAAGCACTGGACACCAAGGTAGGCATTTCTTTGATAAGAATCACACCAGTCTAGAAAGAATTTGATTGGAAATAAATGAATAAATGTTCAATGGATATGATAATCTGCAACTGATCACACTGTAATAATCCTTTCAAGGAATTGCTGCAAACATAATTATGGGAAGTTTGAAAATTGGATGAGTTTGCTTACTTTTTCCTCTTTTTCTGCTTGAAAATATTGTGCCATGGATCACCATAACATCCATCACCATTTCCCTTTGACTAATTATATTTTCAAATGGCATATGAATAAGTGGCTAAGGCATTGTCTAATGAAGGAAACCTGGTTTTCTCCTGGAGAAACACATTTCTCAACCTCCCCCATAACTGAGAAAATGGGTAACATCCAGCAATAGGATGTGCATTTTTCCCAGATATATGTGGGACAGAATATTTCAAAGGAAAAGGCCAAGGTAAATAGAAAAAGTCAGAAAGAAATGAATAGGCTGTGTGTAATGGCTTGGGGATCAGGTGTAAATGATACCCATAATACATTTTATACTAATGACATGAGCACATAATATTTTGCACATGTGCCTGTCTCTACTCCTACCCCAGGCAAATATGAATCACTGGGATTATTGCTCAGTGTTCAGCTACAAATATTTTTGTCCTTATATAGGGTTAAATCTTTTTCTCAAGATATGCTTAAGACTGTGTCTTGATATACAACTAAGGTTTCTTGCAGAATTGTTCTTGAAATTGCTATTAAAACTTTGTTTGAAATTGTTTGACTTTCCCTTGGGATGATTTCCAGCAAATTATTGCAGAGATTCAGACTGGAATAGGATACAGTCCCCTACTTTACTGAGCCTCTGCAGATATTACCAAGCCTCCAATTTTTCAACATTACCTCCTTTATTAAATCAAGTGAATAGAACATTTTGGAAAAGTACCAGTTTAAAATCCAAGCCCATTCCTAAGACACATTTCAGGATGGAGCTCTGGTGGCATTCAGCAGTGTTTCCCCAATGACCTGTATTTCCTAAGGCTTGGTATTCCTGCAGATGACACAACTCTCAGGAACTGAAAGGTTAAAACATCCTCATCAACATTCTGATTCTTTATTTCCTCAGCAAGTTTGAAGGAGATATTGCTCATTACAGTTTAATATTATGCAATTCAAAATGTCAAATGCACTAGTATTCTTGAGGTAGTAGTCTACTTTGTCACAAATGCATCCTGCATTCAAATGAGGGAGACTTCCACAGCAGGGCATGTTTCATGTCGTCCTCAATGTCATCATGAAAACCAAGTGGTGAAGACATCATAAAACTGCTTTCAGTTCTCCACTTTCTCAGTCTGTTAAACTTTGCATTGTGATAGTTAATGTATTATAAAATAATTTTATGATTTGGGGTTGAATGCATATCTTATCTTCCTCTGATATCATTCAGAAGTCACAGGGGTTATATAAAATCTGTATTCCCTGTGTCACTTAATGTAGAGTCTCAACACTAATGAAGCATTTTTATATAAATTGTTAATTTTGATAGATTTGTCCTGAATATATGCTGTGCAAAAGTTGGTGAATAATGTGTTCTTATCTTTACCATGTTGATGCAAGTAATTTGATTTTTCTTTGTCAGGTAATGAATGACACAAGGACCCATAATTGAAATAAGTGTCATTGAAAGAATGAAATCCAAACATATGATATGTGGCATAGTTGTGGTGGATATAAGCAATTACATAAAAAAAATAAAAGAATATTTAATTTTGGAAATGCTTCATTACCTGCTTTTCCAGCTCATTACATCCTATCACAACTTTAGGTATTCTTTAAAATTTGCTGTTGATGAATTTCAGGTTTCCCCTCTATTGTGTCTCTATTTTTGTAGTTTAGCAGAGATTCTCTTGTTTAAATTTCTGATGATGTGGTGCACTCTTTATTTTGAGAGCCATAGATCAGTGCTGAATTTCCAAATATGTATTTATTAAATCTGAGAGCTTCGTACTGGTTCTCTGATGAAAGGAAATATTTCCTCATCTGTCATATTCCTGAAAAGCAAAATCTGCATATGCATCCTCAATTGTTTTCTAAAAACAACAGAAAGGAGCCAGTAATTTGCAAGACCAATGGTGTCGTTGGCAAGTTCAATATTGTCAGTGATTATTGTTGCTTATAAATGATCTCACAATTACTTTTTATTGTATTTGTAAGTATTATAATGCTGAATAAGTGTCCTGGACCTTTTGGGTGACCACTAACAATGACAACTTCTTTTAGAGTCTCTGCTCTGATGATTTTCATCTCCAATACCCTTCTGCACTAAGTGCACCAAAAATGTCCTTTATTCTTCATTTTCTTAATATTCACTTTGCTCATGTTTGCCATTCCATTCTTCCAGCTTGATGCATGGTCAAAAATGGTATTATGCTATTTTAAAAGGTGCTCTTTCTATCACCTTCATACACATTTTAATCCAGCAATTTAAATTAATTGGGTCATCATTGTGCCAGTGTCTATGACACTGTCTGTTAGTCTATATCTTACAGGGAATGGTAAATGTAACCTTGGTAATGTCAGAGTGTCTTTTGCCAGACATGTATTAGTTGTGTCAAGAGGATGAACCGTTCTGTTTAAAGAGATTGGTCAGATATTTCTGCATCTTAAACTGCATTGAAAGGCCCCTGGGAATCTCTTACCAACAGAAATTCTGAATGCAGACTAATTGTAAGGTGGCAGCAATGGAGATGGGACCTGCAGGTGGAGGGAAAATAGAACATCTCCCCTAACTGGCAACCTCTTTCCTGGCCTTTGTCTCACATGCTGAGTGATTGACTCCCTCCTCTCCTCATTAGAAATGACAGCATCTAGCCACCTCCACCTAGCACTTAAACTTCCCAGGTTTCAGCTCTCTCCTTTTGGGCATTCTGAGAAAAGAGAGGTGTCCCACCAGAGGTGGTGTGATGTTTCCCAATTCAATCATACCTAACATTCCAAGCTTTACTGCATACTGCCCTTCTATGAGCTGTCCGATGTTAACATCCTGTGTGGCTAGCAGCACCATAGATCATGTTTCTGACTTGGTAAAATCCCAGATGAGTCCAGAGCTGAAACACTGGTTTTGGAGTGCAATACTATAGGGGACTGTGAAAATCTAGATGACCCACATGCACTCATACCTCCCTCTGTCCCTCCCTGGTTCACTAAATATTGGGGGGAATTTCTCATTGGAGCTGGATTGGGATAGTCAGGGGGCCATGATACCTGGTGAAGCCAAAATAGAATATGGCAACCTACTTGTCCTGGAGAATACTGCAGGCTGTCAGTCTCCAGAGGGATTCCTTCTCTTGGATTGAGCTGACTATATAAATGGCCCACTGGGATAATACCCTAATACACAATGTATCATCTGTACCTGGGTGACAATGCTAGCATACCATTTCTTGAAAATAACAGATGCCTGGCACTCACTCCCCTACTCTTCTCTCTAACAATCACAGCAGTGTTGGGGATTTTAAGAAGCTTTATCTGAATCGGTCAGGATCAGAAGCCTCTCTGGATGTCATGGCAACCATGATAGCATCAGGCTGTCATTCCACACTTCTGTGACATCAGGCGGTATCTCCAGAGAAGTCAGGATCTCAGTGAAGCCAGTCATGAAACCCATGTTGCCCAAAACCCAGACACAACTCCTGGGGGAGAAACAAAGTGCATTACCCTACTGGAGCCTTGAATCTCAGTGGTCAAAAACCCAACATACCAGATGCCAACCCCTTCCACTTTGATTATTTTAGCCCTTCCCTCTTTTGCTCTATATTCACCAGAGCACTGGAGACCAATTTAGGCATTACTTTAAGAAGGATCACACCAGGGTAGAAGGAATATGAATGGAAGTAAATAAATGAGAGTTCAATGGATATGATTTTCTTCAACTAATCAGAGGGAATGATTCTTGAGAGAAATTACTGACAACATAACATCCACAAGATTTAAAACTGGATAAGGTTTTCATTAGTTTTTATGTTTCCTGCTGGCATATATTGTGCCCAAGATCACTGACACATCATCTTGTCCCTTTGCCTATTTATATTTACATTACAAGTCTGTGTATGTTTCTTAGGCATTCCCTCATTTAAACAAACTCCTTTGCCTTGAA